>NW_020838239.1:0-25871 GCF_003676395.1 Aethalodelphis obliquidens | reverse complement strand
GCCATGAGACTAGATATCAATTACAGGAAAAGATCTGTAAAAAATACAAACACATGGAGGCTAAACAATACACTACTTGATAATGAAGTGATCACTGAAGAAATCAAAGAGGAAATAAAAAAATACCTAGAAACAAATGACAATGGAGACAAAACGACCCAAAACTTGTGGGATGCAGCAAAAGCAGTTCTAAGGGGGAAGTTTATAGCAATACAAGCCCACCTTAAGAAGCAGGAAACATCTAGAATAAACAACCTAACCTTGCACCTCAAGCAATTAGAGAAAGAAGAACAAAAAAAACCCCAAAGCTACCAGAAGGAAAGAAATCATAAAAATCAGATCAGAAATAAATGAAAAAGAAATGAAGGAAACAATAGCAAAGATCAATAAAACTAAAAGCTGGTTCTCTGAGAAGATAAACAAAATAGATAAACCACTAGCCAGACTCATCAAGAAAAAAAGGGAGAAGACTCAAATCAATAGAATTAGAAATGAAAAAGGAGAGGTAACAACTGACACTGCAGAAATAAAAGAGATCATGAGAGATTACTACAAGCAACTCTATGCCAATAAAATGGACAATCTGGAAGAAATGGACAAATTCTTAGAAATGCACAACCTGCCAAGACTGAATCAGGAAGAAATAGAAAATATGAACAGACCAATCCAAGCACTGAAATTGAAACTGTGATTAAAAATCTTCCAACAAAGAAAAGCCCAGGACCAGATGGCTTCACAGGCGAATTCTATCAAACATTTAGAGAGGAGCTAACACCTATCCTTCTCAAACTCTTCCAAAATATGGCAGAGGGAGGAACACTCCCAAACTCCCTCTACGAGGCCACCATCACCTTGATACCAAAACCAGACAAGGATGTCACAAAGAAAGAAAACTACAGGCCAATATCACTGATGAACATAGATGCAAAAATCCTCAACAAAATACTAGCAAACAGAATCCAACAGCACATTAAAAGGATCATACACCATGATCAAGTGGGGTTTATTCCAGGAATTCAAGGATTCTTCAATATAGGCAAATGTATCAATGTGATAAACCATATTAACAAATTGAAGGAGAAAAACCACATGATCATCTCAATAGATGCAGAGAAAGCTTTTGACAAAATTCAACACCCATTTATGATAAAAACCCTGCAGAAAGTAGGCATAGAGGGAACTTTCCTCAACATAATAAAGGCCATATATGACAAGCCCATAGCAAACATCATCCTCAATGGTGAAAAACTGAAAGCATTTCCACCACGATCAGGAACAAGACAAGGTTGCCCACTCTCACGTCTCTTATTCAACATAGTTTTGGAAGTTTTAGCCACAGCAATCAGAGAAGAAAAGGAAATAAAAGGAATCCAAATCGGAAAACAAGAAGTAAAACTGTCACTGTTTGCAGATGACATGATACTATACATACAGAATCCTAAAGATGCTACCAGAAAACTACTAGAGCTAATCAATGAATTTGGTAAAGTGGCAGGATACAAAATTAATGCACAGAAATCTCTGGCATTCCTATATACTAATGATGAAAAATCTGAAAGTGAAATCAAGAAAATACTCTCATTTACCATTGCAACAAAAAGAATAAAATATCTAGGAATAACCCTACCTAAGGAGAAAAAAGACCTGTATGCAGAAAATTATAAGACACTGATGAAAGAAATTAAAGATGATACAAATAGATGGAGAGATATACCATGTTCTTGGATTGGAAGAATCAACATTGTGAAAATGACTCTACTACCTAAAGCAATCTATAGATTCAATGCAATCCCTATCAAACTACCACTGGTATTTTTCACAGAACTAGAACAAAAAATTTTGCAATTTGTATGGAAACACAAAAGACCCTGAATAGCCAAAACAATCTTGAGAACGAAAAAAGGAACTGGAGGAATCAGGCTCCCTGACTTCAGACTATACTACAAAGCTACAGTTGTCAAGATCAATGGAACAGGATAGAAAGCCCAGAGATAAACCCACGCACATATGGACACCTTATCTTTGATAAAGGTGGCAGGAATGTACAGTGGAGAAAGGACAGCCTCTTCAATAAGTGGTGCTGGGAAAACTGGACAGGTACATGTAAAAGTATGAGATTAGATCACTCCCTAACACCATACACAAAAATAAGCTCAAAATGGATTAAAGACCTAAATGTAAGGCCAGAAACTATCAAACTCTTAGAGGAAAACATAGGCAGAACACTCTATGACATAAATCACAGCAAGATCCTTTCTGACCCACCTCCTGGAGTAATGGAAATAAAACCAAAAATAAACAAATGGGACCTAATGAAACTTCAAAGCTTTTGCACAGCAAAGGAAACCATAAACAAGACCAAAAGACAACCCTCAGGATGGGAGAAAATATTTTCAAATGAAGCAACCGACAAAGGATTAATCTCCAAAATTTACAAGCAGCTCATGCAGCTCAATAACAAAAAAACAAACAACCCAATCCAAAAATGGGCAGAAGACCTAAATAGACATTTCTCCAAAGAAGATATACAGACTGCCAACAAACACATGAAAGAATGCTCAACATCTTTAATCATTAGAGAAATGCAAATCAAAACTACAATGAGATATCATCTCACACCAGTCAGAATGGCCATCATCAAAAAATCTAGAAACAATAAATGCTGGAGAGGCTGTGGAGAAAAGGGAACACTCTTGCACTGCTGGTGGGAATGTGAATTGGTTCAGCCACTATGGAGAACAGTATGGAGGTTCCTTAAAAAGCTACAAATAGAACTACCATATGACCCAGCAATCCCACTACTGGGCATATACCCTGAGAAAACCAAAATTCAAAAAGAGTCATGTACCAAAATGTTCATTGCAGCTCTATTTACAATAGCCCGGAGATGGAAACAACCTAAGTGCCCATCATCGAATGAATGGATAAAGAAGATGTGGCACATATATACAATGGAATATTACTCAGCCATAAAAAGAAATGAAATGGAGCTATTTGTAATGAGGTGGATGGACCTAGAGTCTGTCATACAGAGTGAAGTAAGTCAGAAAGAAAAGACAATACCGTATGCTAACACATATATATGGAATTTAAGGAAAAAAAATGTCATGAAGAACCTAGGGGTAAGGCAGGAATAAAGACGCAGACCTACCGGAGAACGGACTTGAGGTTATGGGGAGGGGGAAGGGTGAGCTGTGACAGGGCGAGAGAGAGTCATGGACATATACACACTAACAAACGTAGTAAGGTAGATAGCTAGTTGGAAGCAGCCGCATGGCACAGGGATATTGGCTTGGTGCTTTGTGACAGCCTGGAGGGGTGGGATAGGGAGGGTGGGAGGGAGGGAGATGCAAGAGGGAAGAGATATGGGAACATATAATATGTATATGTATAACTGATTCACTTTGTTATAAAGCAGAAACTAACACACCATTGTAAAGCAATTATACCCCAATAAAGATGTTAAAAAAAAAAAAAAAAGAATAAGGACAAAACAACATCAAGAGACTTTTCCTTCTGCTACATTAATCTTTTCTATGAATGTTTTTTAGAAATGTTTAGAAAATTAGAAACTAAGAAAGTTTAGAAAAAAGTAATCAGATATTTTAAAAAGTGCAACTTTATTTCCGTACTAGAAATTAAAACTGAAAATTTCTTTAATTAGAGAAACTCTAATGACAGTTACTAATGAGCAGCTTTGTAGCCTCATTGGTGTCCTCAAAGGTAACAACACAATATAAGATTTACATATACTTTTATTATTTTTTTTTTGCGGTACGCAGGTCTCTCACTGTTGTGGCCTCTCCTGTTGCGGAGCACAGGCTCTGGACACGCAGGTTCAGTGGCCATGGATCACGGGCCCAGCTGCTCCGCGGCATGTGGGATCTTCCCAGACCGGGGCACGAACCTGTGTCCCCTGTATTGGCAGGCGGTCTCAGCCACTGCGCCATCAGGGAAGCCCTACATATACTTTTTTCATTAAAGAAAAAATTGAGTTATTTTTGGTATTTTAATATCTTCTAAAATAATTCTTTGTAAATTAGTGACTTGTGTATGAAACACAGGAAAACCATTTTATTTTATTATTTTTTTTTTCAAGATAGCAGAAGCAGCTTTATTCTGAAGCTTGCATAGCTTTGCACAAATAAAGCATTGGTGATATCTAGTATTTTAAACGTTGCCGTATGAGTATTACATGTTTAATTAATAAAACAATTCAATTTAATGAAATGTTTAGATAATCCCAGAAATGTTTCAACAGAACTTCAGTCAGAGACATTCACGGTGAGAATTACTGCTAGTAAGTACCAGCTTATTCCAAACAATATTTGTGAACTAGAGAGCTACAATAGGGTTCTCATTTCCATTCTTATTCATGTCCCATAACCACACTTTCATGCAGGTGCAAATTTTATTCCTGAGAGATTGGAGTTAATTTGTGCAATATTGTCACCTTGCAAGCTGCCCAGCACCAGAAACAACCTATCTTATTTATAGCTGAAAAGGAAAACAGCTGGAGGCCAACAGATGCACTGTCACTGTTTACATTCTACTCCACTCCTTGGTTAGTTTTTAACCAGAGCCAAGTTGGCCTCATGTTAACTCCCCCGTTTTATATGCTCACCTGCTCTTCCCCTTCTACCAATCTATTTTTCCCAAGGGGTCCAATCCAGTTTTTGTTTTTTTAAATTTTTATTGGAGTATAGTTGATTTAAAATGTTGTGTTAATTTCTGCTGTACAGCAAAGGGAATCAGTTATACATATACATGTATCCACTCATTTTTAGATTCTTTTCCCATATAGGTCATTACAGAGTACTGAGAAGAATTCCCTGTGCTATACAGTAAGCCCATACTAGTTATCTATTTTATATATAGTAGTGTGTATATGTCATTCCCAATCTCCCAATTTGTCTCTCTCCCCTTTTTCCCCTCAAGTTTGTTTTTTGATTGGGTTGTTCGTTTTTTTGATATTGAGCTGTATGAGCTGTTTGTATATTTTGGAGTTTAATCCCTTGTCAATTGCTTCATTTGCAAATATTTTCTCCCATTTTGTCGGTTGACTTTTCATTTTGTTTATGGTTTCTTTTGTTGTGCAAAAGGTTTAAGTTTAATTAGGTCCCATTTGTTTATTTTTGTTTTTATTTTTATTACGGTAGGAGGTGGATTGAAAAGATCTTGCTGTGATTTATGTCAGAGAGTGTTCTGTCTATGTTTTCCTGCAAGAGTTTTATAGTATCCAACCTTACAATTAGACCTTTAATCTGTTTTGATTTGATTTTTTTGGTATGGTGTTAGGGAGTGTTCTAATTTCATTCTTTTACATGTGGCTGTCCAGTTTTCCTAGTACCAGTTATTGAAGAGACTGTCTTTTCTCCATTGTATATTCTTGCTTCCTTTGTCATAGATTAGCTGATCATAAGTGTGTGGGTTTATCTCTGGACTTTCTATCCTGTTCCATTGATCTATATTTCTGTTTTTGGACCAATACCATACTGTCTTGATTACTGTAACTTTGTAGTATAGTCTGAAGTCTGGGAGTCTGATTCTTCCAGCTGTGTTTTTCTTTCTCAATATAGCTTTGACTATTCAGGGTCTTTTGTGTTTCCATACAAATTGTAAAATTCTTTGTTCTAGTTCTGTGAAAAATGCCATTGGTAATTTGATAGGGATTGCATTGAATCTGTAGATTGCTTTGGGTAGTATAGTCACTTTGATAATAACAATTCTTCCAATCCAAGAACATGGTATATCTCTCCATCTGATCTGCTTGTGTCATCTTTGATTTCATTCATCATTATCTTATTGTTTTCTGAGTATCTCCTTAGGTGGGTTTATGCCTAAGTATTTTATTCATTTTGATGCAAGGATAAATAGGATTGTTTCCTTAATTTCTGTTTCTGATCTTTCATTGTTAGTGTATAGGAATGTAAGAGATTTCTGCATATTAATTTTATATCCTGCAACTTTACCAAATTCATTGATGAGTTCCAGTAGTCTTCTGGTGGCATGTTTAGGGTTTTCTATGTACAGTATCAGGTCATCTGCAAACAGTGACTTTACTGTTTTCTTTTACTTTTCTTTTTCTTCTCTGGTTGCCATGGCTAAAACTTCCAAAACTATGTTGAATAATAGTGGTGAGAGTGGGCACCCTTGTATTGTTCCTGATCTTAGAGGAAATGCTTTCAGTTTTTCACCATTGAGAATGATGTTGGCTGTGGGTTTGTTGTATATAGCCTTTATTATGTTAGGTAAGCTCCCTCTGTGCCCACGTTCTGGGAAGATTTTATCATAAATGGGTGTTGAATTTTGTCAAAAGCTTTTGCTGCATCTATTGAGATGATCATATGGTTTTTATTCTTCAATTTGTTAATATGGTTTATCACATTGATTGATTTGCAAGTACTGAAGAACCCTTATCTCCCTGGGATAAATCCCACTTGATCACAGTGTATGATCCTTTTAATGTGTTGTGGTTTATGTTTGATAGTATTTTATTGAGGAGTTTTGTGTCTATGTTAATCAGTGATATTGGCCTGCAACTTTCTTTTTTTGTGACGTCTTTGTCTGGTTTTGGGATCAGGGTGTTTGTGGCCTTGTAGAATGAGCTTGGGACTGTTCCTCTCTCTGCAATTTTTGGGAAGAGTTTGAGAAGGATAGGTGTTAACTCTTCTCTAAATCCTTGGTATAATTCACCTTTGAAGCCATCTGGTCCTGGATTTTTGTTGTTGGAAGATTTTTAATCACAGTTTCAATTTCATTATTTGTGATTTGTTCATATTTTCTATTCTTCCTGGTTCAGTCTTAGAAGGTTGTATCTTTCTAAGAATTTGTCCATTTCTTCCAGGTTGTCTATTTTATTGGCATAGAGTTGCTTATAGTAGTCTCTTATGATCCTTTGTATTTCTGCAGTGTCAGTTGTAACTTCTCCTTTTTCATTTTTAGTTTTCTTGATTTGAGCCCTTTCCCTTTTTTTCCTGATGAGTCTGGCTAAAGGTTTATCGATTTTGTTTATCTTCTCAAAGAACCAGCTTTTAGTTTCATTGATCTTTGCTATTGTTTTCTTCATTTCTATTTCATTTATTTCTGTTCTGATCTTTATGATTTCTTTCTTTCTACTGATTCTGAGTTTTGTTTGTTCTTCTTGCTCTAGTTGCTTTAGGTGTAAAGTTAGGATGTTTATTTGAGATTCTTCTGAGGCAAGATTCTAGTGGTATAACCTTCCATCTTAGAACTGCTTTTGCTGCATCACATAGGTTTTGGATTGCTGTGTCCCTAGGTCTTTTTTTTTTTTTTCATCTTTGATTTCTTCAGTGATCCACTGGTTGTTTATTAACATATTATTTAGCTTCTATGTGTTTGGTTTTTTACATTTTTTTCTGTAATTAATTTCTAATCTCATAGGGTTGTCAGAAAATATGCTTGATATTATTTCAATTTTCTTAAACTTACCAAGGCTTGATTTGAGACCCAAGATGTGATCTATCCATGAGAATGTTCCATGCACAGTTGAGAAGAAAGCGTATTCTGCTGCTTTCTGATGAAGTGTTCTATAAATATCATAGTCTGCCTGTTCTAATGTGTCATTTAAGGCTTTTGTTTCCTTACTGATTTTCTGTCTGGATGATCTGTTCATTGACGAAAGTGGTGTATTAAAGTTCCCCACTATTATTGTGTTTCTGTCAATTTCTCCTTTTATGGCTGTTAGCATTTGCCTTTTATATAAAGGTGCTCCTATGTTGGGTGCATATATATTTACAAATGTTATATCTTCTTCTTGTATTGATCACTTGATCATTATGTAGTGTTCTTCCTTGTCTCTTGTAACAGTCTTTAAGTCTATTTTATCTGATATGAGTATTGCTACTCTAGCTTTCTTTTGATTTCCATGTGCATGGAATACCTTTTTCCAACCCCTCATTTTCAGTCTGTATGCATCCTAGGTCTGAAGTGGGTCTCTTGTAGACAGCATATGTATGGGTCTTGTGTTTTTTTTTATTGGAGTATAATTGCTTTACAATGTTGTGTTAGTTTCTGCTGTACAACATTGTGAATCAGCTATATGTATACATATATTCCCTCACTCTTGGACCTCCTTCCCACCCACCATCCCACCTATGTAGGTCATCACCAAGCTGACCTCCCTGTGCCATACAGCAGTTTCCTATGGGTCTTGTTTTTGTATGCATTCAGCCAATCTATGTCTTTTGGTTGAAGCACTTAATACATTAATATTTAGGGTAATTATCAATATATATGTATCAATATGTAAGTTCCAATTGCCATTTTCTTCATTGTTTGGGTATTTTTTTTTTGTCCCTTCCATGCCTCTTTTGTTCTCTTCTCTTGCGGTTTGATCACCATCATAAGTTCTGTGTTTGGGTTGCTTTTTCCTTTTTTTATGTGTACCTATTGTACTTTTTTGGTTTCCATTTCCGGTTTGGTTTTGATAAAGTAGTATATATATATATATATACACACACACACACACACACAAAGTTGTTTTAGGTTGCTGGTCTCTTAATTTCAAATGCATTCCCATTTCCTGCATTTGTACCCTCCTCTTCTTATGGTTGCTTGTTTTAATATCCTATTTGTGTATGGATGATTTCCTTTACCAGTGAGCTTTCCCATTTGTAATTTTCTTGTTTCTCATTGTGGCCTCTTTTTTATCCCTGAACAGAGAGGTTCCTTTAGGATTTGTTGTAAAGCTGTTCTGGTGCTGCTGAATTCTCTTAGCTTTTGCTTACCTGTAAAGTTGTTGATTTTTATGTCATATCTGAATAAGCATCTTGCTGGGTAGAGTATTCTTGGTTGTTGGTTTTTCCCTTTCATCACTTTAAATATATCATGTTACTCCCTTCTGGCCTGCAGAGTTTCTGCTGAAAAATCAGCTGATAATATTATGGGAATTCCCTTGTATGTTATTTGTTGCTTTTCCCTTGTTGCTTTTAATATTTTTTCTTTGTATTTAATTTTTGTTAGTTTGATTAATATATGTCTTGGCATGTCTCTCCTTGAGTTTATCCTGTATGGGACTCTCTGTGCTTCCTTGAGTTGGGTGAATATTTCCTTTTCCATGTTAGGGAAGTTTTGGACTATAATCTCTTCAAATATTTTTTTCAGGCCCTTTCTCTTTCTCTCCTTTTTCTGGGAACCATAAAATGCAAATGTTTGTGTGCTTAATGTTGTCCCAGTGGTCTCTGAGACTGTCCTCATTTCTTTTTATTCTCTTTTCTTTATTCTATTCCACAGCAGTGATTTCCACCACTCTGTCTTCCAGCTCATTTACTCATTTTCTGCCTCAGTTATTCTGCTATTGATTCCTTTAGTGTATTTTTCCTTTAGGTTGTTGTGTTGTTCATTTCTGTTTGCCTGTTTGTTAAATCTTCTATTTTTGTTGTTGTTGTTGTTAATCATTTCTTGTATCTTCTCAATCTGTGCTTCCATTCTTTTTCCAATATCTTGGGTCATCTTTACCATCATTACTCTGAATTATTTTTCTGGTAGATTGTCTATCTCCTCTTCATTTAGTTTTTCTTGTAGGTTTTTATCTTGCCCCTTCCTCTGCAACATATTTATCTGTCATTTCATTTTGTCTGCCTTATTGTGTTTGTGGTCTCCTTTCTTCAGGCCACAGGATGTTAGTTCCTCTTGCTTCTGGTGTCTGCCCCCTGGTTTGTGAATTTGGCCCTGGGGCTTGTGCAGGCTTCCTGATAGGGGGGGACTGATGCCTTCCCTCTGGTGGGTGGAGTTGGTTCTTGTCCCTTTGGTGGATAGGGTCATGTCAAGTGGTGTATTTTGCGGTGTCTGTCAGCTTAGTATGACTTTAGCCAGCCTGTCTGCTGATGGGTGGGGCTGTTTCCCAGTCTTGTTGGTTGTTTGGCCTGAGGCATTCCAGCACTGGAGCCTGCAGGCTTTTGGGTGGGGTCAGGTCTTGGTGTCAAATGAGGACCTCTTGGAGATCTCACACAGATTAATATTCCCTGGAACCTCTGATACTAGTGTCCTTGCCCCATGGTGAACTACAGCCAACCCCTGCCCTCCCAGGAGACCCTCCAAGACACTTAGGTAGGTATAACCCAGGTTCCTATGTAGGTACTGCTTTGTGCTCAGTCCCAGTGCATGTGAAACCCTGTGTGCACCTTCCAAGAGTGAAGTATCTGTTTCCCCCAGCCCTGTGGAGCTCCTGTCCTCAAGCCCTGCTGACCTTCAAGGTTAAATGCTCTTGGGGTTCTTCCTCCTGATGCCAGATGCTCAGACTGTCTTGGAGGTTTATTTTTATATGGGAACATCCCTATATAACCTCCATATGTTTAATTTGTGTGTGTGTGTGAGTGAGGGCTGTTTTTAGTATCAATGTCTGCCACCTCTTTCCTCAGTGTATGCTGGTCATTATCCCCTTGATAGGGTGTTTGAGTGGTTTTGTGGTGACCAGGCCTGCCCTGGATAGTAAGCAGGGTCTCCCCTTTACTCTGTGGTTGTCAATGCCTGTCAAGGGCAGGGTCTGCTTCTCAGTTGTTTGAATGGAGGACCCCAGATTTGTCTCATAGCTGTTTCTAATCTACAGAGCGAGGTAGGTGAGATTGGAGCACTCCCACTGGGAAAGAAGCCACTGAGTCTTCCTCCTCTGGAGCAGTTCACCTGTGAGCATGCTGCATTGTATCACCTTTCACCCGTTGTGTGAGCTTACAAGTTATTCTTGTTGTTGGCACTGCTCTCGGTCCCACCTTAACTGTGGGTATGCTGGCAATTGGCCCCGGTGTCCCTCAGGCATTGTTTTCAACAGTCCACCAACATAGATCCACTGAAGTCAGCTCCCAGGATTGCAGTAATTATAGATCTGGACTTACTGTGGGCTCTATGGGGGCAGCTCAGACTCTGGCCTGGCGCATCACCTGTGTATGTGCTCACAAAGTCTGCAGCTGCTAAAGCTAGACCTGTCTTGGCTGCAGGAGCACTCATTGACCACTCAGATATTCTGCAGTCACTGAGTTTACAAAGCCAGTCATGGGGGTGTAATTCTGTGGTTTGTGCATCTGTGAGGAGAGATTTTAGTTCTTCTTCCTTAGTTGCAGTGCCCCTGGTTTCAGCTCCGCCTCTGCGTGGGGGAGCAGGATGCCAAGGGCGTAAGAGAGCTGGCCACAGCAGGGATGGGGCATGAGGTGTGGCCAGGGGCTGCAAGTGCAAGACAGCCAGTCCTAGCAGGATCCCTTCCTAGTGTGCTGGGGAGGCAGGGGCTGGAGCATGGGGAGAGAGGCTGCAATGGCAGCCCTGCCCTTTGTGCATCACTCAACAATGACACTTCACTTCTATGGAGGTCTGGGCTTCTTCCAGGAGCATTCCTGGCTGTAGAGCTCCTCTTTCCCATCCCCTCAGGCTGTCTCCTCACATCCAACAGCAGTCCTCTCCCCAGGTCTGCTCTCCAAACCCCAAGTTCCAGTACCCAGGTCCTGTCTGCACTGGCAGACACATGTCTCAAGCTGGGGTATGCAGAGCTGTGACTTGGACCCTCTGTGTAGATCTCACTCTGTCCTGCCTGCTACAGACTGGTTGCTGCACTCTCCTCTGAGCTCCCAAAGCTCCCCTTCTGTCCCAGCTGATCTCCCTGCTGGTGAGGGGGCTTCCCCAGATGCAGGAACATGTTCTCTCCTTCAGCTTCCCACCAGAGGTGTGGGTCCTGTCCCGCTTCCTCTCCTCTCCTTTTCCCCTTCTTCTTTCTTTCATCTTACCTGGTTATGCAGGGATTTTTCTTGTCTTTTTAGGTGTCCAAGGTCCTCTGCTAGTGTGCAGCAGGTTCTCTGTGAGAATTGTTCCACTTGTAGATGTATTCTTGATGCATTTGTTGAGAAAGTTGAACTCTACATCCTGCTACTCCTCTGACATCTTGACTTCTCAACCCTTTTATTTTAAACCCAGAACATATGAATTGTGTTGGAAAACAGAGTTTTGCATACATAGCTTTTGGTGAAATGGAGTTTCTGTTCATCTAATCTTTTCTTTTCAATTACATCTAAGACATTTTCTTTGTATTAAAGATTCTTCAGTTTCATTACAATGAGTTTGGATTTTTCTTTTTAATTTTTGTTTACTTTGTTCAGCATTTTTGTGCTTCCTGACTATAAGGATTGTACTTCAACAATTCTGGGCAATTCTCAGCCAATATCCCATAACATATCCATTCAAAGATATTTTCTATTTGCTTCTAACAGATACTACAATGTTGGTATCACTGGCCTTAGGGCCACCTTTATGATAATTTTCCAGTTTCCAGATTCCCAGATCACAGGGTATGGTATAAATTCAAACTACAATATGCCTAACAAAGGCTGTGATGACAAATTCTCACCGAAGATATCTCCCTCCCTACACTAAGCCCAGGCCAAGACAGAAAACACTTAAAAGTAGATTTTTTCTACTCTTCCTCTTTATTGAGATGTTTCCTTTCAATAGTCTGGCTTTATGTGGGATCCAAGATCTAACTTATTGCCTTGACTGAACACAAAGTTCTTGTTCTTGAGTGAGCATTAAATCCCCAGTCAGGCTACCCATCTGACAACTTCCTTCAGCACAGTCATCTTGCATTCTTGACCCCTGAAGATTTTCTTTACTTTCTTTGATGCTCAGCTATACATTTGTAATGTTCTACATAGTATTCTACATGTTTTATATTGCCAGATTTATGTAGTCCATAATTTATCTAAAACTGAAATCCCCTTGACAATCTTACCATAAAGATGAGGACAAGCAATAAATAGATTGCAGTATAAAGAAAGTTTGGTAAATAAGCAGTTTAATTACTCATGTTATTGGGTAATGCAAACCTGAGTGGTTTAGCATGGGCTGAGCAGGCTGGAGCCCTCTTATTCTCTGGGTAGCTCAGTTACAGCTTTTGCAAAGATAATTATCAAAGATGGTTGGTACATATTTGGGAAACTGCATACTCTATTGTTGAATCTTACTAGAGATTCCTGCTATTTGATCTCAGCAAGGATTGTTGCCACTTGGCAATCCATTATTTATCTCTTGCTGATTCACTATAACTTTTCTCTGGTGTGGCTATTTAAGCCTTTTATGCACTCTCTTTAACCCCCTTACTTCTCCTGTCTCTTCTTTCTCAGCTTGCATTTTCTGTGTGTCTGTAGTCAATCACCTCTGATTTCTTTTAAATTCATTTTAAAGTATAAACACTTGTAAATGTTAAAAATATATGGAACCAATGGAAATTCTGCACTAGGTGTCTCCATGAAGAAACTACTCTTGGTTCTAGATTGCTAGAAAGAACTATAATAAACTAGAGCTTATGTAATACATTTTCAAGAGGTGAGGATTTAACAAAACCACAAAGAACTGAAAGTGATGTAAATCCTGGCAGAAAAGGCCTTGCACAGCTTGATATGTATCAATATTCTGGAAACTGAGAACTCAAAGACCAGAGGTCTGAAGATTTATTTACCTGGCTGGTTATGCTAGACAGAATACCATTTTTGCTGAGCCAGATCCTGGCTGGGAAAAAACAAATGTGCTAGACAAACTGTTGCAAAGGTCTCATTGCTTTTAAACACTCACCACCCTAACCTAGTGTGGCCATGGTGTAAGGTCAGATTTTGGTCCCTCTGCCACGCATCCACCACTAGATGGAAATTTCTTTGTGAAAAAAACCCTAATTTATACTCTGTAGCAAAGTGTCCTACACCTAGAAGGTCATTTGTCTAAGGTTTTTTTTTTTATGTCTGTGTAAAACTGACAATGTCATGAGTATGGTTTTTCATAACTTTCATCATCACAACCAAAGTGAAGACTGTCCCGTAAAACAACCAAATCTGAGTGACTTAATTTTGCATGCAGATCAAACATTGTGTCTCTGTATTTCTGATGTTATTCTTTTATAAAGAGGGAAAATGAACAGCTTGAGGTGAAAGATATGTATAGCTGATTCACTTTATTATAAAGCAGAAACTAATACACCATTGTAAAGCAATTATACTCCAATAAAGATGTTAAAATAAATAAATAAAATAAACCATTAAGAAAATACAGTAGCAAAAACAAAGAAGAAAGAAAGAAAAAGAAAAATAGCATTACCTTCATACAGTGTGTTTGGCCAAGTCATTAAGAGAAAACAATGCCTAGGGTGAGGACTTGGTTGCAATAATTAATTAAGGCCTTTCATAGAGACAGAAAAATGTAGGAGTAGAAAATCTGCATCTCCATTCTTTTTACCTTCTTGAAAGACACAGAGGATGCAACTAGACAAAGAATAATGATCAAGTGTCTGTTTAGAATTCTAACTAATAGGTTAGGAAAGATTATACAAGTTACATTGATCATTCTCTTTCAAAGGAGTCCATCTTTACAAGAATAAAATACTTACAGAAAGTGACTAATTGATTCCTTTAATTACTTTTTCTTGTTTGTTTTTTAGGAAACAAACAGCTGTTTAGAAGTATCTTTGGTGCTGGTCAAATGAGTCAGTTCTAAAATTAAGCCTAGGTATATTACCATGGTAAACCCCAGATGAGATCCCAACAATTGTTTTATTAACAAATTATGACATAATTGATATTTATGAATGTGACTTCTAAATATTTATTAATTTATTAAAATTAGGGAAAATGGATCCAGGACAGTTCCATCTTGATCTCACCCTTAGATAAATTTAATTCAATAGCTGTTACCTATGTACAAGTTTAGGGTAAGGGGATTCAAGGACTATAAAGTAAGTCAGTGCTGCTGTTATAAGGGTGTTTACTTTCTCGTAAGGGTATAATATTTAAATAGAAATGACTGAAATGCAGAGCAGAGTAAAGGGAGTGTTGTGGGTTTTAAGGAGAAGTGGTATCACTTGGTTAGGAGAATAGGTAGTTTTAAAGAGAGAACCGATAATAAATATTGATTAAAATATAAAGAAGTTAATGAGGATATAAATGTCACAAACACTAGTTTATTAAGATGAACTCAAGACTCCCAAATGAATGATAGTTCAGCCTTCAATCCACAATCTGATTTTGTGTTAATTCTTTATATTTCAATGACTTATAAAGCACTCAGATGTCTTTCTAGATAAGAGCTTATATTACCTCAAATTATTATTATAAAGCTATGACCATTATATTGAGCACTATTTTTAAGCTAAAGATCTGCAATGGCACACTTGAGTATGAATGATTTTGGTTTCCCTTTTAATTTCATAAGTTAGCTGGAAATTCCTCTCCCAGGAATTGTTAATTGTTATTATGTTCCAGAGAATTCAGTGACAAGGAGAAAAGAGTACAACATATTTGGTGGTGATAGGGACATGATGCCTGGTAAATGTTGGAAACATTATCATGAAGGCAGTCACTGTCACTAATACTTTTTTTTATAGACATTCCAAAGTCCAAAATGTCCCCTGAATGTTGATTTTTAAGGTGTTTCAAAATATATTATTATTGATAAAAACAAAAGCTTTAGTTTGTTTAGTTCACTTCAGTTCCATCAAAGTAAGACATAAGGCAAAGGACTTTTGCAAACAACCTGCAAACTTAAACTACAACTTGTAAGATAACAGCAGGCCCTCAGTATGATGCACAGATGGGGAGAGGAAAAGAAGGAATCCCTGACCAAAAAGGACTAAGGCTGTTTAGTGTGAGAAGAGATTCAGGGAGAAAATAGGGAATGAGAACTCTCTTCATATATTTAAAGATAAATATTTTATTTTCTTCTATACTTGGAAATGTTAAAAATTATAAAAGTTTCTAATTAGGACAAACTCTTTTTAGGGGAAAGGGAGGGGAAGAGAGTTGTCCATAATAAGATGGCTGCCTCTTAAAGTAGTGATCTCTCTCTCACTGGAAGTTCCTAGCAGATACTGACTGACTACAAGTAAAAGATTTTGAGTACCCTTCTTTGAGCTCTAGAATCCTGTACAAACTTAAATTCCTATGTCTGTATTGTTAGTCAATGTAATAAACACTACTGATGCTCCACCTACGTTTTTCCTCTTACTATTTCAATGCATAATTGCTCACCTTCTAACTGCCAGCCCCTGAATTTCCTTGACTCAGGGTCTTCTCTGATCTCTAGAGCCCACTTTGCCCTTGGTGGTGGGGAGACCAGGTTAGAAGTGCCAGGGAATTAATACATTCCTTCTCAGCAGCCCTCATACAACGATTGACAGAAGCTGGTGCATAAATACTCTCAACTCCTTGCCTCACAAGTGAGAAGATTCTGACATGTATGTTCTACACTAGCTTCTATTAATTAGTTTACGCTAATTTCAAATGAGATTAAGCCACTGTCACTCACATGATAATCTCCTAGATAAAGGCATCTTTTATTGACTGCATTTCTCCAGTCCGCTCTTAGTGTGTTCTTCCCCTCCTAAACCAACTGATTACACATACATCCTTGTCTTAAGATCTGTTTCTAGGGGAAACCAAACTAAGACAGTCTCCCAATAAAAAACTTACCAGTGTGGTAGTGAAATCAATAATGTAAAAAACACTTACTTTTTGTTGGCAAATTGTCCCAAACTTTTCATCTCTGTAGTGTAGCACATCTACATTATACTCTGTGTCCCTAGTCTGTATGTATAATCAAGGATTCAAGTTTCATAAAATACTTTTATTTAGATATCTAAAGTTTGTGAAAAAGCTTTATTCTCTTATATAGGGAAATAGGAATGAACCAGTACCTTTATATTCCTGACTCATGATTCCCTCCTTCATATTGTCTTATATACCTTAAGGACACCCATTCTTAGTACTGGTTTGTTTTTGTTTCTTTCCTTGACTTTATTGCAAATGTTAAAAAATTTCTTCACTTTCATCCTTTCAGATCACAGATCACTTTATATACACCTCTCTCTCATTCAGGGCCCTATAAGCAATATAATTTGAGTAGGGTCATAGAACTATGAGTGAAAAGCAAGTGCTGATATGTGGGTGTTTCATTTCTACTCCATGACACTCCATCTCACTATGGTAACTGCCAATAGCTTCAGAAATGCACATTGTAGAGTATATCCTTCTCTCTGTTTATTATGGTGGTTTTAAAATTCTATACCCACAAAGCTTGGCTAAAATGATTCTCATTCATGTTAACTATGAACATCTCTTAGCAGACATCCATTTTAACTGCATTTTAATTTAGTGATTTAAAATATTTGCAAAGAGGCAAAAAATATTCTGTGGAATTTGTGGTTATGAATTTGAAATACATGTTATAGATTGAAAGAACCAGTGAGGAGCATGCTCTTTTAATTAACAGCCTTTTTTTAAGAAACTATATAAAAAATAATTTTAATGAGATGTAGGTGGAGGAGGCAATTCTTTGCTTTCATAAATAGAAACACAGAATAAATACAGTTATTAAGTGATGTAGGTAGGACTCCAGCCTGGGTCTTTTGACTAGAATTTTCATACATTTTTCACTACACCCTGTTGCCTTCCTTAGGCCAAGCAATTCAGAAAAATGATATATTTTTGGCCAATATTAATTTATCTTGTACAAGAGAAAAATGAATAAAACAGATATTTGTGAGTGACATTTTAAATCATATTAGATATTTGATGAATGTAAAATTTGTTTATGAGAAAAAACCATCTTTCTCATGATGAAACAAAGACACAGTTCCTTTTCTTCAAATAATCTATATGAACATATTGCTTAATTGAATAAGAACATACATGCAAGGTGTTCCTAGTTCCATTTTTCTTCTAGAAGTTTTATGGCTTTGGGTCTTACATTTAAGTCTACAATCCATTTTGAGTTTACTTTGTATATGGTGTGAGAAAATTATCTAGTTTCACTCTTTTGAATATAGCTGTCCAGTTTTACCAACACAATTTAATGAAGCAACTGTCTTTCCCATTGTGTATTCTTGCTCCTTTGTCATAGATTAACTGACCATATGGAGTGGGTTTATTTCTAGGCTCTCTATTCTGTTCCATCGATCTCTTTGTCTGTTTGTTCAGTACCATACAGCAGGGGTCCCCAACCTCTGGACCATAGATACTGGTCTGTGGCCTGTTAGGAACTGGGCTGTGCAGCAGGAGGTGAGTGGTAGGTGAACAAATGAAGCTTCATCTGTATTTAGAGCTGCTCCCCATCACTCGCATTACTGCCTGAGCTCCATCTCCTGTCAGATCAGTGGTAGTATTAGATTCTCATAGGAGCGCAAACCCTACTGTGAACTGCACATGTGAGGGATCTAGGTTGTACACTCCTTATGAGAATCTAATGCCTGATGATCTGAGGTGGAGCTGAGGTGGTGATGTTAGCACTGGGGAGCGGCTGCAAATACAGATTATCATTAGTAGAGAGGTTTGACTGAACAGAGACCATAACAAATCAATTGCTTGTAGACTCATATCAAAACCCTATCAGTAGGGACTTATCTGGTGGTGCAGTGGTTAACAATCCACCTGCCAATGCAGGGGACGAGGGTTTGATCCCTGGTCTGGGAAGATCCCACATGCCATGGAGCAACTAAGCCCATGCTCCACAGCTACTGAGTCTGCATTCTAGACCCCCTGAGCCACAACTACTAAGCCTGTGTGCCACCACTACTGAGGCCCTCATGCCTAGAGCCCATGCTCCACAAAAAGAAAGCCACCACAATGAGAAGCCTGTGCACCACAATGAAGAGTAGCCCCCGCTCTCCACAACTACAGAAAGCCCATGTGCAGCAATGAAGATCCAATGCAGCCAAAATAAAAACCCTAACAGCGAGTGGCAAGTGACAAGCTGCATCTGGTGGAAGACTTTATAGTGGCAAGTGAGTTGATGTACTTCAATTGTACAGTTGCATCTGGTGGCAGGCTTTAAGTCAGAATCCAACACTTATTTTAGTCTGTGTATGGCCCATCCATTATTTTATTTACCACTTCTGTCTGCACCTCTTTCCCTCACTGCACACTTGTCTCAGTCACAATTTTGGTAAGCCCACAAGCTAACCCTAGCCAAAATGAGTTAAAAACAAATGTCGCTGGAGAGGTTCTTTGAAAAGGGGGAAAGACTCAATGATGAGACAGCAGAAGACTCTAAGACTGCCAACAAAAAGAAAGCTGCATTTAAAAGAAAATAGCAAGAGTCCTACTTAAATTATGGGTTCATTGCAACAGGTGATTCACATTCTCCAAGCACCCTGCATTCAAAGACAAGGCTTTGGAATTTTTCAAAAGAAAAAAGCATGAATACTAAGAGCAGAAGCAATTATTGAAGGCCACCACTTCATCAAATGTGTCTGCCCTGAGAGCATCATTCTTAGTGGCTAACCACATTGCTAAAGCTAAGAAGCCCTTTACTATTCATGAAGAGTTGATCCTGCCTGCTGCTAAGGACATTTGTTGTGAGCTTTTAGGAGAGGCTGCAGTTCAAAAGGTTCAGTTCAAAAGAGTGTTCCTCTTTCAGCTAGCACCATAACTGGATGAACTGATGAAATAGCAGAGATATTGATGTACAATT
This sequence comes from Aethalodelphis obliquidens, assembly GCF_003676395.1. Taxonomy (NCBI): domain Eukaryota; kingdom Metazoa; phylum Chordata; class Mammalia; order Artiodactyla; family Delphinidae; genus Aethalodelphis; species Aethalodelphis obliquidens. Next base: position 6,422 of record NW_020838239.1, on the reverse strand, counting down.
GTTAGAGAAGATTAATGAGTCACCGTGGCACACAATCCAGGTTGACGAGTCTACTGATGTTGACAACAAGGCAACAATACTTCTTTTTGTGTGATATATTTTTTAGGAGGATGTGCATGAGGATATGTTATGTGCACTTAACCAACAGCACAGCTGCAGAACTATTCAAGTCTTTGAATGATTACATATCAGGAAAATTGAATTGGTCATTTTGTGTCAGTGTATGCACAGACAGAGCAGCTGCCATGACTGGTCAACTTTCTGCTTTCACTACTTGGGTCAAAGAGATTGCTTCTGAATGTGATTCTATGCACTGTGTCATCCATAGAGAAATGCTGGTTAGCCAAAAAATGTCACCTAAACTTAACAACGTTTTGTAGGATGTGATTAAAATTATCAACCACATAAAAGTACATGTCCTTAACTCACTTCTGTTTGCACAGCTCTGTGAGGAGATGGACTCAGAGCACACATGTCTTCTCTTACACAAAGAAGTGAGATGGCATTCTAAAGGTAGATCACTAGCCAGAGTTTTTGAGTTACAAGGCTACCTCAGAGATTTCTTTCAGAAAAACAGTCACCACTGGCAGTACATTTCAGTGACATAGAATGGGTTGCAAAACTTGCTTACTCGTGTGATGTATTCAACCTGTGCAACGAACTCAATCTGTCACTTCAGGGGAGAAAGACAACTGTGTTCCAGTCGGCAGATCAAGTGGCTGCATTCAAAGCCAAACTAGAATTACGGGGGCGATGAGTGAACTTTGGGATTTTTGACATGTTTCAAACATTAGCAGAGATTTTGAAAGAGACTGAGCCAGGGCCTTCTTTCTCCTAGCTGGTGCATGATCACCTATCTCAGGTTTCCAGAGTTTGAGCATTACTTCCCAACCACAAAAGACCCCCAAACTGGGAAGGAATGGATCCAAGACCATTTGTGAATAAGCCAGGTGAATCAACTTTGTCTTGCTAGAAGAGGATCAACTGCTTGAGATTGAAAATGATGGTGGCCTTAAAAGTATGTTTGAGACAACTTCAAATCTCCATACATTCTGGATTAAATTCAAGGTGGAATATCTTGAGAGTGCCACAAAAGCACTGAAAAGCCTGCTTTCATTTCCTACATCCTATCATTTTGAAGCAGGGTTTTCAGCAGTGACAGCAACCAAAAAGAGATTATGGAGTAGACTGGACATAAACAACACATTTCGTGTGTCACTGTCTCCCATCACCCCCAGATAGGACCATCTAGTTGCAGGAAAACAAGCTTAAGGCTACCATTGATTCTGCATTATGGTGAGTTGTATAATTATTTCATTATATATTATAATAGAAATAAAGTGCACAATAAATGTAATGTGCTTGAATCATCCTGAAACCATCCTCTCCCCTCTGGTCCATGGAAAAATTGTCTTCCATGAAACCAGTCTGTGGTGCCAAGAAGTTTGGGGACTGCTGCCATACAGTTTGATTGCTATAGCTGTGTAGTATAGTTTGAAGTATGGGAGCATGATACCTCCAGCTTTGTTCTTTTTTTTCTAAAGATTGTTTTGCCTATTCAGGGTCTTTTGTGGTTTCATACTTTTAGGATTATTTGTTCTAGTTCTGTGAAAAATGCCATGAGTATTTTGATAAGGATTGCATTAAATATATAGATTACTTTGGGTAGTATGGACATTTTAACAATATTAAATCTTTCAATCCATGAGCACCATATATCTTTCCATTTATTTGTACTGTCTTCAATTTCTTTCATCAATGTTTTAAAGTTGTCAGAGTATGGGTCTTTTATTTCCTTATAAATATTTCCTTAATAAATCTATTTCCTTATAGATTTATTCCTAGGTATTTTATTATTTCTGATGTAAATTGGATTGTTTTCTTAATTTCTCTTTCTGATAGTTCATTGTTAGTGCATAGAAATGCAACAGATTTCTGTATATTAATTTTGAATCCTGCAACTCTACTCAATTCATTGATGAGTTCTAGGATTTTTTGGTGGTGTCTTTTGGATTTTCTATGTATAGTCATGTCACCGGCAAACAGTGTCAGTTTTACTCTTCCTTTCCCACTTGGATTCCTTTTATTTACTTTTCTTGTCTGATTAGTGTGGCTAGGCCTTCCTATACTATGTTAAATAAAAATGGTGAGAGTGGGCATCCTTGACTTGTTCCTGATCTTAGAGGAAAAGATTTCAGCTTTTCACCCTTGAGTATGAAGTTAGCTGATGGCTTGACATATATGGCCTTATTAAGTTGAGGTATATTCCCTCTATAACAACTTTATTGAGAGTTTTTTTTTAATCATAAATGGATGTTGAATTTTTTCAAAAGCTTTTTCTGCATCTATTGAGCTAATCATACGATTTTTATCCTTTGTTTTGTTATTGTCGTGTATTAAATTGATTGATTTGGGGATATTTAGCCATCTTTGAATCCCTGGGATAAATCCCACTTCGTGATGTATAATACTTTTAATGTATCATGGAATTATTTGTCATTGAGGATTTTTGCACCTATATTTATTGGGAGTATTGACCTGTAATTTTCTTTGTTTTGTGATATCTTTGTCTGGATAGTGTCAGGGTGATGTTGGCTTTGTAGAATAAGTTCAGAAACATTCTTTCCTCTACAATTTTTTTGGAAAAGCTTGAGAAGTAGAGGTATTAACTCTTCTCCAAATGTTTGGTGGAGTCATCTGCTCCTGGACGTCTGATTGTTGGTAGTTTTTTTAAATTACTGATTTAATTTCATTACTGGTAATTGATCTGCTCATATTTTCTATTTCTTCCTGGTTCAGTCTTGGGAGATTGTACATTTCTAGGAATTTGTGCATTTCTGCTAGGTTGTTCATTTTATTGGTGTATAATTGTTTGTGGTAAGCTCTTATGATCCTTTGTATTTCTGTGGTGTTGAATATAAGTACTCCTTTTTCATTTCTGATTTTATTGATTTTGACCCACTCTTTTTTCTTGATGAATCTCACTAAAGTTTTATCAATTTTGTTTATGTTTTCAAAGAACCAGCTTCTCATTTCATTGATCTTTCCTATTGTGTTGTGTGGTTTTTTTGTTTGTTTCTATTTCATTTATTTCTACTCTGAACTTTATGATTTATTCCCTTCTACTAACTTAGGGTTTTGTTGTTCTTCTTTTTCTAGTTCCTTTAGGTGTAAGATTAGGTAGTTTATTTGAGGTTTTTCTTGTTTCTTGTGGTAGGCTTTTACCACTATAAACTTCCCTCTTAGAACCTCTTTTACTTTGTCCCTTAGGTTTTGGATCATTGTGTTTTCATTTTTCTTTGGCTTCAGATATGTTTTTATTTCTTCTTTGATTGACTCAGTGATACATTTGTTGTTTAGTAGCATATTGTTTAGCCTCTAACTCTCTGTGTTTTTTGCAGTTTTTTTCTTGTAATTGACTTCTAGTCTCATAGCATTGTGTTAGAAAATATGTTTGATATAATTTCAATCTTCTTCAATTTACTTCTTAAATTTATTTACTTTAAAATACATTTTAAATTTATTTTGTGGCCTAGCATGTTATCTAACCTGGAGAATGTTCTATGTGTCCTTGAAAAAAATGGATAGAATACTGCTTTTGAATGGAATGTTCTATACATATCTATTAAGTCCAGCTAGTTTAATGTGTCATTTAAGGTCACTGTTTTCTTATTAATTTTCTCTCTGTTCTTTCTGAATTATCTGTCCATTGATGTTAGTGAGGTGTTAAAGTCCCTTACCATTATTGTATTACTGTCAACTTCTCCTTTTATGTCTGTTAATATTTGCTTTATGTATTTAGGTGTTCCTATGTTGGATGCATATATATTTACAACTGTTATACCTTCTCAAGGGATTGATCCCTTGATCACTATGTAATGTTCTTCTTTTTCTCTTGTTACAATTTTTGTTTTAATGTCTATTTTGTCTGAAATAAGTACTGCTACTCTGGCTTTCTTTTCATTTCCATTTGCATGAAATATCTTTTTTCATCCCTTCACTTTCAGTCTGTGTGTGGCTGTGCCTTTAGATCTGAAGTGAGTCTCTTATAGGTAGCATATATATGGGTCTTGTTTTTGTATCCATTCAGCCACTTTATGTCTTTAGATTGAAGTATTTAGTACATTTACATTTAAAGTAATTATTGATAGCTATGTACCTATTACCATTTTGTTAATTGACTTTGGGTATTTTTATGATTTGGGAAGATTTTATTTTTTGGATGTTGTCAGAAATTACAGCAATAAATTCATATATATGCAATTACTACATTCAACAAATAATATTACAATACAATTAATGCATACAAGTACACTTAGAACAGGTTTAATTCCACAGCACCTAAACTGCCCCCAGAGTGACTAAGGCACTCTTCTTCCTCCCTCCCATGTACTGGTTCACTGTTCTAGCTATTAAGCACAGGTACATGAAAAGTAACACAACTGATTAGCATGGTATTCCTCAGGTCAAGGAAGAGTTAAGGAGTTTAGGTTAAGTGCTAGATCAGAAAGTTGGGGATATACTATTACAAATAGTAAGGAAGTTAATAGCCTAGTTACTTGGAAGAGTATAGAAGCAGCTACTAAGTGGCTAATCTACACTGTAGAAGGAGCAGCCTTTGTGTTGTTTGTGTAGTTCTTTTTTTTTTGGTTTCTTTCTTCTTCTTTTGTTCTCTTGCACTGTGATCGATGACTATCTTTAGTGTAATGCTTTAACTCTTTTCTGTTTTCTTTTTAATGTGTATATCTATTATATATCTTTAGTTTGTGGTTACCAGGAGGTTTGTATATAGCAATTCATATAGATACATATGATTATTTTAAGTTGCTAATCTCTTAAGTACAAATGCATTTTAACAACCCTGCATTTTTACTCTCCTGTCCATGTTTAGTGCTTTTGACATCATATTTTACATCTTTTTGTTTTGTGTATTCCTTAATTGTTTACTGTGGATATATATGATATTATCACTTTTTTCATTTAACCTTCCTACTAGCTTTATACATGGTTGGTTTTCTATCTTTACTATGTATTTACCTTTACTAATGAGATTTTCCTTTCACAATTTTCATATTTCTAGTTGTGACCTTTTCAGCTTAGAGAAGTCTCTTAACGTTTTTTGTAAAGCTGGTTTTGTGGTGCTGAACGCTTTTAGATTTTGCTTGTCTTCTAGTCTCATAGCATCATTTTAGAAAATGTTTGATGTAATTTCAATCTTCTGAAATTTACTGAGACTTATTTTGTGGACTATTTTGTGATCTAAAACTGTTGATCCCTCCTTCAAATCTGAATGAAAGTCTTGCTCAGTAGAGTATTCTTGGTTGCATGTTTTATTCTTTCATCACTTTAAATATATTGTGCCACTCTCTTCTGACCTGCAGAGTTTCTGCTGAAAAGCAGCTGATAGCCTTATGGGAGTTCTCTTGTTCATAATTTGTTACTTTTCTCTTGCTGCTTTTAATATTTTCTATTTTTAAGTTTTGCCACTTTAATTTCAGTGTGTCTCAGTGTGGTCCTCTTTTTGTTGATCATATTTGGGACCTCTGTGCTTTCTGGACCTGGAGGTCTGTTTCCTTTCCCAGGTTAGGGAAATTTCCAGCTATTCTGTCTTTAAATATGTTCCATGTCCCTTTCTCTCTTCTCCTTCTAGGACTCCTATAATGTGAATGTTGGTATGTCTGATGTTGTCTTAGAGGTCTCTTAAACTGTGCTCATTTAAAAAAAAAATTATGTTCAGTTTCAGTGATAGCTGCTACTCTGTATTTCTGGTCCATTCTTCTGTATCATCTAATTAATTGTTGACTCCTTTTAGTGTATTTTTATTTCAGTTATTGTATTCTTTACTCTGGTTAGTTCCTTTTTATATTTTCTAACTCTTTTTTAAAATTCTTACTGTGTTCATCCATTCTTGTCCCGAGTTCTTTGAGCATCCTTATGATTATTACCTAAGACGCTTTATTGGGTAGATTGCTTATCTCCACTTCACTAGGTTCTTCTTCCCTGGTTTTATCTTGTTCCTTCTTTAGGAATGCATTCCTTTGTAACCTCATTTTGCCTAATTATCTGTTTTTAATTCTATGTATTTGGTAGGTTGATTACATTTCCCAATCTTGGAGAAGTGATCTTTTTTAGGAGATGTCCTATGAATCCCAGCAGCACACTCCCCTCTGGCCCCAAGAGCTATATATTTAGAGGTTCCCCCTCTGTGGGCTGCATGGGCTCTTCTGTTGTGGTGGGTTAACTACTATGGGTGATCTGGTTAGCATGGCTGGCACCTGGTCCAATTGGTTGTCAGGCTCTGCCCTTGTTTACAGGCTGCCAGCTGCTTGTGGGTGGGGTCTGGTCATGGGTTGGCTAACTGTAGAGCCCTGGTTGGGGGGGGGGGTCTCAGGGCTAGTGCTGATGGGTGGATTCAAGTCCTT
>NW_020838238.1:0-25874 GCF_003676395.1 Aethalodelphis obliquidens | reverse complement strand
GCCATGAGACTAGATATCAATTACAGGAAAAGATCTGTAAAAAATACAAACACATGGAGGCTAAACAATACACTACTTGATAATGAAGTGACCACTGAAGAAATCAAAGAGGAAATAAAAAAAAATACCTAGAAACAAATGACAATGGAGACAAAACGACCCAAAACTTGTGGGATGCAGCAAAAGCAGTTTTAAGGGGGAAGTTTATAGCAATACAAGCCCATCATAAGAAGCAGGAAACATCTCAAATAAACAACCTAACCTTGCACCTCAAGCAATTAGAGAAAGAAGAACAAAAAAAACCCCAAAGCTACCAGAAGGAAAGAAATCATAAAAATCAGATCAGAAATAAATGAAAAAGAAATGAAGGAAACAATAGCAAAGATCAATAAAACTAAAAGCTGGTTCTCTGAGAAGATAAACAAAATAGATAAACCACTAGCCAGACTCATCAAGAAAAAAAGGGAGAAGACTCAAATCAATAGAATTAGAAATGAAAAAGGAGAGGTAACAACTGACACTGCAGAAATAAAAGAGATCATGAGAGATTACTACAAGCAACTCTATGCCAATAAAATGGACAATCTGGAAGAAATGGACAAATTCTTAGAAATGCACAACCTGCCAAGACTGAATCAGGAAGAAATAGAAAATATGAACAGACCAATCCAAGCACTGAAATTGAAACTGTGATTAAAAATCTTCCAACAAAGAAAAGCCCAGGACCAGATGGCTTCACAGGCGAATTCTATCAAACATTTAGAGAGGAGCTAACACCTATCCTTCTCAAACTCTTCCAAAATATGGCAGAGGGAGGAACACTCCCAAACTCCCTCTACGAGGCCACCATCACCTTGATACCAAAACCAGACAAGGATGTCACAAAGAAAGAAAACTACAGGCCAATATCACTGATGATCATAGATGCAAAAATCCTCAACAAAATACTAGCAAACAGAATCCAACAGCACATTAAAAGGATCATACACCATGATCAAGTGGGGTTTATTCCAGGAATTCAAGGATTCTTCAATATAGGCAAATGTATCAATGTGATAAACCATATTAACAAATTGAAGGAGAAAAACCACATGATCATCTCAATAGATGCAGAGAAAGCTTTTGACAAAATTCAACACCCATTTATGATAAAAACCCTGCAGAAAGTAGGCATAGAGGGAACTTTCCTCAACATAATAAAGGCCATATATGACAAGCCCATAGCAAACATCATCCTCAATGGTGAAAAACTGAAAGCATTTCCACCACGATCAGGAACAAGACAAGGTTGCCCACTCTCACGTCTCTTATTCAACATAGTTTTGGAAGTTTTAGCCACAGCAATCAGAGAAGAAAAGGAAATAAAAGGAATCCAAATCGGAAAACAAGAAGTAAAACTGTCACTGTTTGCAGATGACATGATACTATACATACAGAATCCTAAAGATGCTACCAGAAAACTACTAGAGCTAATCAATGAATTTGGTAAAGTGGCAGGATACAAAATTAATGCACAGAAATCTCTGGCATTCCTATATACTAATGATGAAAAATCTGAAAGTGAAATCAAGAAAATACTCTCATTTACCATTGCAACAAAAAGAATAAAATATCTAGGAATAACCCTACCTAAGGAGAAAAAAGACCTGTATGCAGAAAATTATAAGACACTGATGAAAGAAATTAAAGATGATACAAATAGATGGAGAGATATACCATGTTCTTGGATTGGAAGAATCAACATTGTGAAAATGACTCTACTACCTAAAGCAATCTATAGATTCAATGCAATCCCTATCAAACTACCACTGGTATTTTTCACAGAACTAGAACAAAAAATTTTGCAATTTGTATGGAAACACAAAAGACCCTGAATAGCCAAAACAATCTTGAGAACGAAAAAAGGAACTGGAGGAATCAGGCTCCCTGACTTCAGACTATACTACAAAGCTACAGTTGTCAAGATCAATGGAACAGGATAGAAAGCCCAGAGATAAACCCACGCACATATGGACACCTTATCTTTGATAAAGGTGGCAGGAATGTACAGTGGAGAAAGGACAGCCTCTTCAATAAGTGGTGCTGGGAAAACTGGACAGGTACATGTAAAAGTATGAGATTAGATCACTCCCTAACACCATACACAAAAATAAGCTCAAAATGGATTAAAGACCTAAATGTAAGGCCAGAAACTATCAAACTCTTAGAGGAAAACATAGGCAGAACACTCTATGACATAAATCACAGCAAGATCCTTTCTGACCCACCTCCTGGAGTAATGGAAATAAAACCAAAAATAAACAAATGGGACCTAATGAAACTTCAAAGCTTTTGCACAGCAAAGGAAACCATAAACAAGACCAAAAGACAACCCTCAGGATGGGAGAAAATATTTTCAAATGAAGCAACCGACAAAGGATTAATCTCCAAAATTTACAAGCAGCTCATGCAGCTCAATAACAAAAAAACAAACAACCCAATCCAAAAATGGGCAGAAGACCTAAATAGACATTTCTCCAAAGAAGATATACAGACTGCCAACAAACACATGAAAGAATGCTCAACATCTTTAATCATTAGAGAAATGCAAATCAAAACTACAATGAGATATCATCTCACACCAGTCAGAATGGCCATCATCAAAAAATCTAGAAACAATAAATGCTGGAGAGGCTGTGGAGAAAAGGGAACACTCTTGCACTGCTGGTGGGAATGTGAATTGGTTCAGCCACTATGGAGAACAGTATGGAGGTTCCTTAAAAAGCTACAAATAGAACTACCATATGACCCAGCAATCCCACTACTGGGCATATACCCTGAGAAAACCAAAATTCAAAAAGAGTCATGTACCAAAATGTTCATTGCAGCTCTATTTACAATAGCCCGGAGATGGAAACAACCTAAGTGCCCATCATCGAATGAATGGATAAAGAAGATGTGGCACATATATACAATGGAATATTACTCAGCCATAAAAAGAAATGAAATGGAGCTATTTGTAATGAGGTGGATGGACCTAGAGTCTGTCATACAGAGTGAAGTAAGTCAGAAAGAAAAGACAATACCGTATGCTAACACATATATATGGAATTTAAGGAAAAAAAATGTCATGAAGAACCTAGGGGTAAGGCAGGAATAAAGACGCAGACCTACCGGAGAACGGACTTGAGGTTATGGGGAGGGGGAAGGGTGAGCTGTGACAGGGCGAGAGAGAGTCATGGACATATACACACTAACAAACGTAGTAAGGTAGATAGCTAGTTGGAAGCAGCCGCATGGCACAGGGATATTGGCTTGGTGCTTTGTGACAGCCTGGAGGGGTGGGATAGGGAGGGTGGGAGGGAGGGAGATGCAAGAGGGAAGAGATATGGGAACATATAATATGTATATGTATAACTGATTCACTTTGTTATAAAGCAGAAACTAACACACCATTGTAAAGCAATTATACCCCAATAAAGATGTTAAAAAAAAAAAAAAAAAGAATAAGGACAAAACAACATCAAGAGATTTTTCCTTCTGCTACATTAATCTTTTCTATGAATGTTTTTTAGAAATGTTTAGAAAATTAGAAACTAAGAAAGTTTAGAAAAAAGTAATCAGATATTTTAAAAAGTGCAACTTTATTTCCGTACTAGAAATTAAAACTGAAAATTTCTTTAATTAGAGAAACTCTAATGACAGTTACTAATGAGCAGCTTTGTAGCCTCATTGGTGTCCTCAAAGGTAACAACACAATATAAGATTTACATATACTTTTATTATTATTTTTTTGCGGTACGCAGGTCTCTCACTGTTGTGGCCTCTCCTGTTGCGGAGCACAGGCTCTGGACACGCAGGTTCAGTGGCCATGGATCACGGGCCCAGCTGCTCCGCGGCATGTGGGATCTTCCCAGACCGGGGCACGAACCTGTGTCCCCTGTATTGGCAGGCGGTCTCAGCCACTGCGCCATCAGGGAAGCCCTACATATACTTTTTTCATTAAAGAAAAAATTGAGTTATTTTTGGTATTTTAATATCTTCTAAAATAATTCTTTGTAAATTAGTGACTTGTGTATGAAACACAGGAAAACCATTTTATTTTATTATTTTTTTTTTCAAGATAGCAGAAGCAGCTTTATTCTGAAGCTTGCATAGCTTTGCACAAATAAAGCATTGGTGATATCTAGTATTTTAAACGTTGCCGTATGAGTATTACATGTTTAATTAATAAAACAATTCAATTTAATGAAATGTTTAGATAATCCCAGAAATGTTTCAACAGAACTTCAGTCAGAGACATTCACGGTGAGAATTACTGCTAGTAAGTACCAGCTTATTCCAAACAATATTTGTGAACTAGAGAGCTACAATAGGGTTCTCATTTCCATTCTTATTCATGTCCCATAACCACACTTTCATGCAGGTGCAAATTTTATTCCTGAGAGATTGGAGTTAATTTGTGCAATATTGTCACCTTGCAAGCTGCCCAGCACCAGAAACAACCTATCTTATTTATAGCTGAAAAGGAAAACAGCTGGAGGCCAACAGATGCACTGTCACTGTTTACATTCTACTCCACTCCTTGGTTAGTTTTTAACCAGAGCCAAGTTGGCCTCATGTTAACTCCCCCGTTTTATATGCTCACCTGCTCTTCCCCTTCTACCAATCTATTTTTCCCAAGGGGTCCAATCCAGTTTTTGTTTTTTTAAATTTTTATTGGAGTATAGTTGATTTAAAATGTTGTGTTAATTTCTGCTGTACAGCAAAGGGAATCAGTTATACATATACATGTATCCACTCATTTTTAGATTCTTTTCCCATATAGGTCATTACAGAGTACTGAGAAGAATTCCCTGTGCTATACAGTAAGCCCATACTAGTTATCTATTTTATATATAGTAGTGTGTATATGTCATTCCCAATCTCCCAATTTGTCTCTCTCCCCTTTTTCCCCTCAAGTTTGTTTTTTGATTGGGTTGTTCGTTTTTTTGATATTGAGCTGTATGAGCTGTTTGTATATTTTGGAGTTTAATCCCTTGTCAATTGCTTCATTTGCAAATATTTTCTCCCATTTTGTCGGTTGACTTTTCATTTTGTTTATGGTTTCTTTTGTTGTGCAAAAGGTTTAAGTTTAATTAGGTCCCATTTGTTTATTTTTGTTTTTATTTTTATTACGGTAGGAGGTGGATTGAAAAGATCTTGCTGTGATTTATGTCAGAGAGTGTTCTGTCTATGTTTTCCTGCAAGAGTTTTATAGTATCCAACCTTACAATTAGACCTTTAATCTGTTTTGATTTGATTTTTTTGGTATGGTGTTAGGGAGTGTTCTAATTTCATTCTTTTACATGTGGCTGTCCAGTTTTCCTAGTACCAGTTATTGAAGAGACTGTCTTTTCTCCATTGTATATTCTTGCTTCCTTTGTCATAGATTAGCTGATCATAAGTGTGTGGGTTTATCTCTGGACTTTCTATCCTGTTCCATTGATCTATATTTCTGTTTTTGGACCAATACCATACTGTCTTGATTACTGTAACTTTGTAGTATAGTCTGAAGTCTGGGAGTCTGATTCTTCCAGCTGTGTTTTTCTTTCTCAATATAGCTTTGACTATTCAGGGTCTTTTGTGTTTCCATACAAATTGTAAAATTCTTTGTTCTAGTTCTGTGAAAAATGCCATTGGTAATTTGATAGGGATTGCATTGAATCTGTAGATTGCTTTGGGTAGTATAGTCACTTTGATAATAACAATTCTTCCAATCCAAGAACATGGTATATCTCTCCATCTGATCTGCTTGTGTCATCTTTGATTTCATTCATCATTATCTTATTGTTTTCTGAGTATCTCCTTAGGTGGGTTTATGCCTAAGTATTTTATTCATTTTGATGCAAGGATAAATAGGATTGTTTCCTTAATTTCTGTTTCTGATCTTTCATTGTTAGTGTATAGGAATGTAAGAGATTTCTGCATATTAATTTTATATCCTGCAACTTTACCAAATTCATTGATGAGTTCCAGTAGTCTTCTGGTGGCATGTTTAGGGTTTTCTATGTACAGTATCAGGTCATCTGCAAACAGTGACTTTACTGTTTTCTTTTACTTTTCTTTTTCTTCTCTGGTTGCCATGGCTAAAACTTCCAAAACTATGTTGAATAATAGTGGTGAGAGTGGGCACCCTTGTATTGTTCCTGATCTTAGAGGAAATGCTTTCAGTTTTTCACCATTGAGAATGATGTTGGCTGTGGGTTTGTTGTATATAGCCTTTATTATGTTAGGTAAGCTCCCTCTGTGCCCACGTTCTGGGAAGATTTTATCATAAATGGGTGTTGAATTTTGTCAAAAGCTTTTGCTGCATCTATTGAGATGATCATATGGTTTTTATTCTTCAATTTGTTAATATGGTTTATCACATTGATTGATTTGCAAGTACTGAAGAACCCTTATCTCCCTGGGATAAATCCCACTTGATCACAGTGTATGATCCTTTTAATGTGTTGTGGTTTATGTTTGATAGTATTTTATTGAGGAGTTTTGTGTCTATGTTAATCAGTGATATTGGCCTGCAACTTTCTTTTTTTGTGACGTCTTTGTCTGGTTTTGGGATCAGGGTGTTTGTGGCCTTGTAGAATGAGCTTGGGACTGTTCCTCTCTCTGCAATTTTTGGGAAGAGTTTGAGAAGGATAGGTGTTAACTCTTCTCTAAATCCTTGGTATAATTCACCTTTGAAGCCATCTGGTCCTGGATTTTTGTTGTTGGAAGATTTTTAATCACAGTTTCAATTTCATTATTTGTGATTTGTTCATATTTTCTATTCTTCCTGGTTCAGTCTTAGAAGGTTGTATCTTTCTAAGAATTTGTCCATTTCTTCCAGGTTGTCTATTTTATTGGCATAGAGTTGCTTATAGTAGTCTCTTATGATCCTTTGTATTTCTGCAGTGTCAGTTGTAACTTCTCCTTTTTCATTTTTAGTTTTCTTGATTTGAGCCCTTTCCCTTTTTTTCCTGATGAGTCTGGCTAAAGGTTTATCGATTTTGTTTATCTTCTCAAAGAACCAGCTTTTAGTTTCATTGATCTTTGCTATTGTTTTCTTCATTTCTATTTCATTTATTTCTGTTCTGATCTTTATGATTTCTTTCTTTCTACTGATTCTGAGTTTTGTTTGTTCTTCTTGCTCTAGTTGCTTTAGGTGTAAAGTTAGGATGTTTATTTGAGATTCTTCTGAGGCAAGATTCTAGTGGTATAACCTTCCATCTTAGAACTGCTTTTGCTGCATCACATAGGTTTTGGATTGCTGTGTCCCTAGGTCTTTTTTTTTTTTTTCATCTTTGATTTCTTCAGTGATCCACTGGTTGTTTATTAACATATTATTTAGCTTCTATGTGTTTGGTTTTTTACATTTTTTTCTGTAATTAATTTCTAATCTCATAGGGTTGTCAGAAAATATGCTTGATATTATTTCAATTTTCTTAAACTTACCAAGGCTTGATTTGAGACCCAAGATGTGATCTATCCATGAGAATGTTCCATGCACAGTTGAGAAGAAAGCGTATTCTGCTGCTTTCTGATGAAGTGTTCTATAAATATCATAGTCTGCCTGTTCTAATGTGTCATTTAAGGCTTTTGTTTCCTTACTGATTTTCTGTCTGGATGATCTGTTCATTGACGAAAGTGGTGTATTAAAGTTCCCCACTATTATTGTGTTTCTGTCAATTTCTCCTTTTATGGCTGTTAGCATTTGCCTTTTATATAAAGGTGCTCCTATGTTGGGTGCATATATATTTACAAATGTTATATCTTCTTCTTGTATTGATCACTTGATCATTATGTAGTGTTCTTCCTTGTCTCTTGTAACAGTCTTTAAGTCTATTTTATCTGATATGAGTATTGCTACTCTAGCTTTCTTTTGATTTCCATGTGCATGGAATACCTTTTTCCAACCCCTCATTTTCAGTCTGTATGCATCCTAGGTCTGAAGTGGGTCTCTTGTAGACAGCATATGTATGGGTCTTGTGTTTTTTTTTATTGGAGTATAATTGCTTTACAATGTTGTGTTAGTTTCTGCTGTACAACATTGTGAATCAGCTATATGTATACATATATTCCCTCACTCTTGGACCTCCTTCCCACCCACCATCCCACCTATGTAGGTCATCACCAAGCTGACCTCCCTGTGCCATACAGCAGTTTCCTATGGGTCTTGTTTTTGTATGCATTCAGCCAATCTATGTCTTTTGGTTGAAGCACTTAATACATTAATATTTAGGGTAATTATCAATATATATGTATCAATATGTAAGTTCCAATTGCCATTTTCTTCATTGTTTGGGTATTTTTTTTTGTCCCTTCCATGCCTCTTTTGTTCTCTTCTCTTGCGGTTTGATCACCATCATAAGTTCTGTGTTTGGGTTGCTTTTTCCTTTTTTTATGTGTACCTATTGTACTTTTTTGGTTTCCATTTCCGGTTTGGTTTTGATAAAGTAGTATATATATATATATATACACACACACACACACACACACAAAGTTGTTTTAGGTTGCTGGTCTCTTAATTTCAAATGCATTCCCATTTCCTGCATTTGTACCCTCCTCTTCTTATGGTTGCTTGTTTTAATATCCTATTTGTGTATGGATGATTTCCTTTACCAGTGAGCTTTCCCATTTGTAATTTTCTTGTTTCTCATTGTGGCCTCTTTTTTATCCCTGAACAGAGAGGTTCCTTTAGGATTTGTTGTAAAGCTGTTCTGGTGCTGCTGAATTCTCTTAGCTTTTGCTTACCTGTAAAGTTGTTGATTTTTATGTCATATCTGAATAAGCATCTTGCTGGGTAGAGTATTCTTGGTTGTTGGTTTTTCCCTTTCATCACTTTAAATATATCATGTTACTCCCTTCTGGCCTGCAGAGTTTCTGCTGAAAAATCAGCTGATAATATTATGGGAATTCCCTTGTATGTTATTTGTTGCTTTTCCCTTGTTGCTTTTAATATTTTTTCTTTGTATTTAATTTTTGTTAGTTTGATTAATATATGTCTTGGCATGTCTCTCCTTGAGTTTATCCTGTATGGGACTCTCTGTGCTTCCTTGAGTTGGGTGAATATTTCCTTTTCCATGTTAGGGAAGTTTTGGACTATAATCTCTTCAAATATTTTTTTCAGGCCCTTTCTCTTTCTCTCCTTTTTCTGGGAACCATAAAATGCAAATGTTTGTGTGCTTAATGTTGTCCCAGTGGTCTCTGAGACTGTCCTCATTTCTTTTTATTCTCTTTTCTTTATTCTATTCCACAGCAGTGATTTCCACCACTCTGTCTTCCAGCTCATTTACTCATTTTCTGCCTCAGTTATTCTGCTATTGATTCCTTTAGTGTATTTTTCCTTTAGGTTGTTGTGTTGTTCATTTCTGTTTGCCTGTTTGTTAAATCTTCTATTTTTGTTGTTGTTGTTGTTAATCATTTCTTGTATCTTCTCAATCTGTGCTTCCATTCTTTTTCCAATATCTTGGGTCATCTTTACCATCATTACTCTGAATTATTTTTCTGGTAGATTGTCTATCTCCTCTTCATTTAGTTTTTCTTGTAGGTTTTTATCTTGCCCCTTCCTCTGCAACATATTTATCTGTCATTTCATTTTGTCTGCCTTATTGTGTTTGTGGTCTCCTTTCTTCAGGCCACAGGATGTTAGTTCCTCTTGCTTCTGGTGTCTGCCCCCTGGTTTGTGAATTTGGCCCTGGGGCTTGTGCAGGCTTCCTGATAGGGGGGGACTGATGCCTTCCCTCTGGTGGGTGGAGTTGGTTCTTGTCCCTTTGGTGGATAGGGTCATGTCAAGTGGTGTATTTTGCGGTGTCTGTCAGCTTAGTATGACTTTAGCCAGCCTGTCTGCTGATGGGTGGGGCTGTTTCCCAGTCTTGTTGGTTGTTTGGCCTGAGGCATTCCAGCACTGGAGCCTGCAGGCTTTTGGGTGGGGTCAGGTCTTGGTGTCAAATGAGGACCTCTTGGAGATCTCACACAGATTAATATTCCCTGGAACCTCTGATACTAGTGTCCTTGCCCCATGGTGAACTACAGCCAACCCCTGCCCTCCCAGGAGACCCTCCAAGACACTTAGGTAGGTATAACCCAGGTTCCTATGTAGGTACTGCTTTGTGCTCAGTCCCAGTGCATGTGAAACCCTGTGTGCACCTTCCAAGAGTGAAGTATCTGTTTCCCCCAGCCCTGTGGAGCTCCTGTCCTCAAGCCCTGCTGACCTTCAAGGTTAAATGCTCTTGGGGTTCTTCCTCCTGATGCCAGATGCTCAGACTGTCTTGGAGGTTTATTTTTATATGGGAACATCCCTATATAACCTCCATATGTTTAATTTGTGTGTGTGTGTGAGTGAGGGCTGTTTTTAGTATCAATGTCTGCCACCTCTTTCCTCAGTGTATGCTGGTCATTATCCCCTTGATAGGGTGTTTGAGTGGTTTTGTGGTGACCAGGCCTGCCCTGGATAGTAAGCAGGGTCTCCCCTTTACTCTGTGGTTGTCAATGCCTGTCAAGGGCAGGGTCTGCTTCTCAGTTGTTTGAATGGAGGACCCCAGATTTGTCTCATAGCTGTTTCTAATCTACAGAGCGAGGTAGGTGAGATTGGAGCACTCCCACTGGGAAAGAAGCCACTGAGTCTTCCTCCTCTGGAGCAGTTCACCTGTGAGCATGCTGCATTGTATCACCTTTCACCCGTTGTGTGAGCTTACAAGTTATTCTTGTTGTTGGCACTGCTCTCGGTCCCACCTTAACTGTGGGTATGCTGGCAATTGGCCCCGGTGTCCCTCAGGCATTGTTTTCAACAGTCCACCAACATAGATCCACTGAAGTCAGCTCCCAGGATTGCAGTAATTATAGATCTGGACTTACTGTGGGCTCTATGGGGGCAGCTCAGACTCTGGCCTGGCGCATCACCTGTGTATGTGCTCACAAAGTCTGCAGCTGCTAAAGCTAGACCTGTCTTGGCTGCAGGAGCACTCATTGACCACTCAGATATTCTGCAGTCACTGAGTTTACAAAGCCAGTCATGGGGGTGTAATTCTGTGGTTTGTGCATCTGTGAGGAGAGATTTTAGTTCTTCTTCCTTAGTTGCAGTGCCCCTGGTTTCAGCTCCGCCTCTGCGTGGGGGAGCAGGATGCCAAGGGCGTAAGAGAGCTGGCCACAGCAGGGATGGGGCATGAGGTGTGGCCAGGGGCTGCAAGTGCAAGACAGCCAGTCCTAGCAGGATCCCTTCCTAGTGTGCTGGGGAGGCAGGGGCTGGAGCATGGGGAGAGAGGCTGCAATGGCAGCCCTGCCCTTTGTGCATCACTCAACAATGACACTTCACTTCTATGGAGGTCTGGGCTTCTTCCAGGAGCATTCCTGGCTGTAGAGCTCCTCTTTCCCATCCCCTCAGGCTGTCTCCTCACATCCAACAGCAGTCCTCTCCCCAGGTCTGCTCTCCAAACCCCAAGTTCCAGTACCCAGGTCCTGTCTGCACTGGCAGACACATGTCTCAAGCTGGGGTATGCAGAGCTGTGACTTGGACCCTCTGTGTAGATCTCACTCTGTCCTGCCTGCTACAGACTGGTTGCTGCACTCTCCTCTGAGCTCCCAAAGCTCCCCTTCTGTCCCAGCTGATCTCCCTGCTGGTGAGGGGGCTTCCCCAGATGCAGGAACATGTTCTCTCCTTCAGCTTCCCACCAGAGGTGTGGGTCCTGTCCCGCTTCCTCTCCTCTCCTTTTCCCCTTCTTCTTTCTTTCATCTTACCTGGTTATGCAGGGATTTTTCTTGTCTTTTTAGGTGTCCAAGGTCCTCTGCTAGTGTGCAGCAGGTTCTCTGTGAGAATTGTTCCACTTGTAGATGTATTCTTGATGCATTTGTTGAGAAAGTTGAACTCTACATCCTGCTACTCCTCTGACATCTTGACTTCTCAACCCTTTTATTTTAAACCCAGAACATATGAATTGTGTTGGAAAACAGAGTTTTGCATACATAGCTTTTGGTGAAATGGAGTTTCTGTTCATCTAATCTTTTCTTTTCAATTACATCTAAGACATTTTCTTTGTATTAAAGATTCTTCAGTTTCATTACAATGAGTTTGGATTTTTCTTTTTAATTTTTGTTTACTTTGTTCAGCATTTTTGTGCTTCCTGACTATAAGGATTGTACTTCAACAATTCTGGGCAATTCTCAGCCAATATCCCATAACATATCCATTCAAAGATATTTTCTATTTGCTTCTAACAGATACTACAATGTTGGTATCACTGGCCTTAGGGCCACCTTTATGATAATTTTCCAGTTTCCAGATTCCCAGATCACAGGGTATGGTATAAATTCAAACTACAATATGCCTAACAAAGGCTGTGATGACAAATTCTCACCGAAGATATCTCCCTCCCTACACTAAGCCCAGGCCAAGACAGAAAACACTTAAAAGTAGATTTTTTCTACTCTTCCTCTTTATTGAGATGTTTCCTTTCAATAGTCTGGCTTTATGTGGGATCCAAGATCTAACTTATTGCCTTGACTGAACACAAAGTTCTTGTTCTTGAGTGAGCATTAAATCCCCAGTCAGGCTACCCATCTGACAACTTCCTTCAGCACAGTCATCTTGCATTCTTGACCCCTGAAGATTTTCTTTACTTTCTTTGATGCTCAGCTATACATTTGTAATGTTCTACATAGTATTCTACATGTTTTATATTGCCAGATTTATGTAGTCCATAATTTATCTAAAACTGAAATCCCCTTGACAATCTTACCATAAAGATGAGGACAAGCAATAAATAGATTGCAGTATAAAGAAAGTTTGGTAAATAAGCAGTTTAATTACTCATGTTATTGGGTAATGCAAACCTGAGTGGTTTAGCATGGGCTGAGCAGGCTGGAGCCCTCTTATTCTCTGGGTAGCTCAGTTACAGCTTTTGCAAAGATAATTATCAAAGATGGTTGGTACATATTTGGGAAACTGCATACTCTATTGTTGAATCTTACTAGAGATTCCTGCTATTTGATCTCAGCAAGGATTGTTGCCACTTGGCAATCCATTATTTATCTCTTGCTGATTCACTATAACTTTTCTCTGGTGTGGCTATTTAAGCCTTTTATGCACTCTCTTTAACCCCCTTACTTCTCCTGTCTCTTCTTTCTCAGCTTGCATTTTCTGTGTGTCTGTAGTCAATCACCTCTGATTTCTTTTAAATTCATTTTAAAGTATAAACACTTGTAAATGTTAAAAATATATGGAACCAATGGAAATTCTGCACTAGGTGTCTCCATGAAGAAACTACTCTTGGTTCTAGATTGCTAGAAAGAACTATAATAAACTAGAGCTTATGTAATACATTTTCAAGAGGTGAGGATTTAACAAAACCACAAAGAACTGAAAGTGATGTAAATCCTGGCAGAAAAGGCCTTGCACAGCTTGATATGTATCAATATTCTGGAAACTGAGAACTCAAAGACCAGAGGTCTGAAGATTTATTTACCTGGCTGGTTATGCTAGACAGAATACCATTTTTGCTGAGCCAGATCCTGGCTGGGAAAAAACAAATGTGCTAGACAAACTGTTGCAAAGGTCTCATTGCTTTTAAACACTCACCACCCTAACCTAGTGTGGCCATGGTGTAAGGTCAGATTTTGGTCCCTCTGCCACGCATCCACCACTAGATGGAAATTTCTTTGTGAAAAAAAACCCTAATTTATACTCTGTAGCAAAGTGTCCTACACCTAGAAGGTCATTTGTCTAAGGTTTTTTTTTTATGTCTGTGTAAAACTGACAATGTCATGAGTATGGTTTTTCATAACTTTCATCATCACAACCAAAGTGAAGACTGTCCCGTAAAACAACCAAATCTGAGTGACTTAATTTTGCATGCAGATCAAACATTGTGTCTCTGTATTTCTGATGTTATTCTTTTATAAAGAGGGAAAATGAACAGCTTGAGGTGAAAGATATGTATAGCTGATTCACTTTATTATAAAGCAGAAACTAATACACCATTGTAAAGCAATTATACTCCAATAAAGATGTTAAAATAAATAAATAAAATAAACCATTAAGAAAATACAGTAGCAAAAACAAAGAAGAAAGAAAGAAAAAGAAAAATAGCATTACCTTCATACAGTGTGTTTGGCCAAGTCATTAAGAGAAAACAATGCCTAGGGTGAGGACTTGGTTGCAATAATTAATTAAGGCCTTTCATAGAGACAGAAAAATGTAGGAGTAGAAAATCTGCATCTCCATTCTTTTTACCTTCTTGAAAGACACAGAGGATGCAACTAGACAAAGAATAATGATCAAGTGTCTGTTTAGAATTCTAACTAATAGGTTAGGAAAGATTATACAAGTTACATTGATCATTCTCTTTCAAAGGAGTCCATCTTTACAAGAATAAAATACTTACAGAAAGTGACTAATTGATTCCTTTAATTACTTTTTCTTGTTTGTTTTTTAGGAAACAAACAGCTGTTTAGAAGTATCTTTGGTGCTGGTCAAATGAGTCAGTTCTAAAATTAAGCCTAGGTATATTACCATGGTAAACCCCAGATGAGATCCCAACAATTGTTTTATTAACAAATTATGACATAATTGATATTTATGAATGTGACTTCTAAATATTTATTAATTTATTAAAATTAGGGAAAATGGATCCAGGACAGTTCCATCTTGATCTCACCCTTAGATAAATTTAATTCAATAGCTGTTACCTATGTACAAGTTTAGGGTAAGGGGATTCAAGGACTATAAAGTAAGTCAGTGCTGCTGTTATAAGGGTGTTTACTTTCTCGTAAGGGTATAATATTTAAATAGAAATGACTGAAATGCAGAGCAGAGTAAAGGGAGTGTTGTGGGTTTTAAGGAGAAGTGGTATCACTTGGTTAGGAGAATAGGTAGTTTTAAAGAGAGAACCGATAATAAATATTGATTAAAATATAAAGAAGTTAATGAGGATATAAATGTCACAAACACTAGTTTATTAAGATGAACTCAAGACTCCCAAATGAATGATAGTTCAGCCTTCAATCCACAATCTGATTTTGTGTTAATTCTTTATATTTCAATGACTTATAAAGCACTCAGATGTCTTTCTAGATAAGAGCTTATATTACCTCAAATTATTATTATAAAGCTATGACCATTATATTGAGCACTATTTTTAAGCTAAAGATCTGCAATGGCACACTTGAGTATGAATGATTTTGGTTTCCCTTTTAATTTCATAAGTTAGCTGGAAATTCCTCTCCCAGGA
Source organism: Aethalodelphis obliquidens (assembly GCF_003676395.1). Classification (NCBI taxonomy): domain Eukaryota; kingdom Metazoa; phylum Chordata; class Mammalia; order Artiodactyla; family Delphinidae; genus Aethalodelphis; species Aethalodelphis obliquidens. The sequence goes on along the minus strand of NW_020838238.1, from coordinate 10,650 downwards.
ATTGTTAATTGTTATTATGTTCCAGAGAATTCAGTGACAAGGAGAAAAGAGTACAACATATTTGGTGGTGATAGGGACATGATGCCTGGTAAATGTTGGAAACATTATCATGAAGGCAGTCACTGTCACTAATACTTTTTTTTATAGACATTCCAAAGTCCAAAATGTCCCCTGAATGTTGATTTTTAAGGTGTTTCAAAATATATTATTATTGATAAAAACAAAAGCTTTAGTTTGTTTAGTTCACTTCAGTTCCATCAAAGTAAGACATAAGGCAAAGGACTTTTGCAAACAACCTGCAAACTTAAACTACAACTTGTAAGATAACAGCAGGCCCTCAGTATGATGCACAGATGGGGAGAGGAAAAGAAGGAATCCCTGACCAAAAAGGACTAAGGCTGTTTAGTGTGAGAAGAGATTCAGGGAGAAAATAGGGAATGAGAACTCTCTTCATATATTTAAAGATAAATATTTTATTTTCTTCTATACTTGGAAATGTTAAAAATTATAAAAGTTTCTAATTAGGACAAACTCTTTTTAGGGGAAAGGGAGGGGAAGAGAGTTGTCCATAATAAGATGGCTGCCTCTTAAAGTAGTGATCTCTCTCTCACTGGAAGTTCCTAGCAGATACTGACTGACTACAAGTAAAAGATTTTGAGTACCCTTCTTTGAGCTCTAGAATCCTGTACAAACTTAAATTCCTATGTCTGTATTGTTAGTCAATGTAATAAACACTACTGATGCTCCACCTACGTTTTTCCTCTTACTATTTCAATGCATAATTGCTCACCTTCTAACTGCCAGCCCCTGAATTTCCTTGACTCAGGGTCTTCTCTGATCTCTAGAGCCCACTTTGCCCTTGGTGGTGGGGAGACCAGGTTAGAAGTGCCAGGGAATTAATACATTCCTTCTCAGCAGCCCTCATACAACGATTGACAGAAGCTGGTGCATAAATACTCTCAACTCCTTGCCTCACAAGTGAGAAGATTCTGACATGTATGTTCTACACTAGCTTCTATTAATTAGTTTACGCTAATTTCAAATGAGATTAAGCCACTGTCACTCACATGATAATCTCCTAGATAAAGGCATCTTTTATTGACTGCATTTCTCCAGTCCGCTCTTAGTGTGTTCTTCCCCTCCTAAACCAACTGATTACACATACATCCTTGTCTTAAGATCTGTTTCTAGGGGAAACCAAACTAAGACAGTCTCCCAATAAAAAACTTACCAGTGTGGTAGTGAAATCAATAATGTAAAAAACACTTACTTTTTGTTGGCAAATTGTCCCAAACTTTTCATCTCTGTAGTGTAGCACATCTACATTATACTCTGTGTCCCTAGTCTGTATGTATAATCAAGGATTCAAGTTTCATAAAATACTTTTATTTAGATATCTAAAGTTTGTGAAAAAGCTTTATTCTCTTATATAGGGAAATAGGAATGAACCAGTACCTTTATATTCCTGACTCATGATTCCCTCCTTCATATTGTCTTATATACCTTAAGGACACCCATTCTTAGTACTGGTTTGTTTTTGTTTCTTTCCTTGACTTTATTGCAAATGTTAAAAAATTTCTTCACTTTCATCCTTTCAGATCACAGATCACTTTATATACACCTCTCTCTCATTCAGGGCCCTATAAGCAATATAATTTGAGTAGGGTCATAGAACTATGAGTGAAAAGCAAGTGCTGATATGTGGGTGTTTCATTTCTACTCCATGACACTCCATCTCACTATGGTAACTGCCAATAGCTTCAGAAATGCACATTGTAGAGTATATCCTTCTCTCTGTTTATTATGGTGGTTTTAAAATTCTATACCCACAAAGCTTGGCTAAAATGATTCTCATTCATGTTAACTATGAACATCTCTTAGCAGACATCCATTTTAACTGCATTTTAATTTAGTGATTTAAAATATTTGCAAAGAGGCAAAAAATATTCTGTGGAATTTGTGGTTATGAATTTGAAATACATGTTATAGATTGAAAGAACCAGTGAGGAGCATGCTCTTTTAATTAACAGCCTTTTTTTAAGAAACTATATAAAAAATAATTTTAATGAGATGTAGGTGGAGGAGGCAATTCTTTGCTTTCATAAATAGAAACACAGAATAAATACAGTTATTAAGTGATGTAGGTAGGACTCCAGCCTGGGTCTTTTGACTAGAATTTTCATACATTTTTCACTACACCCTGTTGCCTTCCTTAGGCCAAGCAATTCAGAAAAATGATATATTTTTGGCCAATATTAATTTATCTTGTACAAGAGAAAAATGAATAAAACAGATATTTGTGAGTGACATTTTAAATCATATTAGATATTTGATGAATGTAAAATTTGTTTATGAGAAAAAACCATCTTTCTCATGATGAAACAAAGACACAGTTCCTTTTCTTCAAATAATCTATATGAACATATTGCTTAATTGAATAAGAACATACATGCAAGGTGTTCCTAGTTCCATTTTTCTTCTAGAAGTTTTATGGCTTTGGGTCTTACATTTAAGTCTACAATCCATTTTGAGTTTACTTTGTATATGGTGTGAGAAAATTATCTAGTTTCACTCTTTTGAATATAGCTGTCCAGTTTTACCAACACAATTTAATGAAGCAACTGTCTTTCCCATTGTGTATTCTTGCTCCTTTGTCATAGATTAACTGACCATATGGAGTGGGTTTATTTCTAGGCTCTCTATTCTGTTCCATCGATCTCTTTGTCTGTTTGTTCAGTACCATACAGCAGGGGTCCCCAACCTCTGGACCATAGATACTGGTCTGTGGCCTGTTAGGAACTGGGCTGTGCAGCAGGAGGTGAGTGGTAGGTGAACAAATGAAGCTTCATCTGTATTTAGAGCTGCTCCCCATCACTCGCATTACTGCCTGAGCTCCATCTCCTGTCAGATCAGTGGTAGTATTAGATTCTCATAGGAGCGCAAACCCTACTGTGAACTGCACATGTGAGGGATCTAGGTTGTACACTCCTTATGAGAATCTAATGCCTGATGATCTGAGGTGGAGCTGAGGTGGTGATGTTAGCACTGGGGAGCGGCTGCAAATACAGATTATCATTAGTAGAGAGGTTTGACTGAACAGAGACCATAACAAATCAATTGCTTGTAGACTCATATCAAAACCCTATCAGTAGGGACTTATCTGGTGGTGCAGTGGTTAACAATCCACCTGCCAATGCAGGGGACGAGGGTTTGATCCCTGGTCTGGGAAGATCCCACATGCCATGGAGCAACTAAGCCCATGCTCCACAGCTACTGAGTCTGCATTCTAGACCCCCTGAGCCACAACTACTAAGCCTGTGTGCCACCACTACTGAGGCCCTCATGCCTAGAGCCCATGCTCCACAAAAAGAAAGCCACCACAATGAGAAGCCTGTGCACCACAATGAAGAGTAGCCCCCGCTCTCCACAACTACAGAAAGCCCATGTGCAGCAATGAAGATCCAATGCAGCCAAAATAAAAACCCTAACAGCGAGTGGCAAGTGACAAGCTGCATCTGGTGGAAGACTTTATAGTGGCAAGTGAGTTGATGTACTTCAATTGTACAGTTGCATCTGGTGGCAGGCTTTAAGTCAGAATCCAACACTTATTTTAGTCTGTGTATGGCCCATCCATTATTTTATTTACCACTTCTGTCTGCACCTCTTTCCCTCACTGCACACTTGTCTCAGTCACAATTTTGGTAAGCCCACAAGCTAACCCTAGCCAAAATGAGTTAAAAACAAATGTCGCTGGAGAGGTTCTTTGAAAAGGGGGAAAGACTCAATGATGAGACAGCAGAAGACTCTAAGACTGCCAACAAAAAGAAAGCTGCATTTAAAAGAAAATAGCAAGAGTCCTACTTAAATTATGGGTTCATTGCAACAGGTGATTCACATTCTCCAAGCACCCTGCATTCAAAGACAAGGCTTTGGAATTTTTCAAAAGAAAAAAGCATGAATACTAAGAGCAGAAGCAATTATTGAAGGCCACCACTTCATCAAATGTGTCTGCCCTGAGAGCATCATTCTTAGTGGCTAACCACATTGCTAAAGCTAAGAAGCCCTTTACTATTCATGAAGAGTTGATCCTGCCTGCTGCTAAGGACATTTGTTGTGAGCTTTTAGGAGAGGCTGCAGTTCAAAAGGTTCAGTTCAAAAGAGTGTTCCTCTTTCAGCTAGCACCATAACTGGATGAACTGATGAAATAGCAGAGATATTGATGTACAATTGTTAGAGAAGATTAATGAGTCACCGTGGCACACAATCCAGGTTGACGAGTCTACTGATGTTGACAACAAGGCAACAATACTTCTTTTTGTGTGATATATTTTTTAGGAGGATGTGCATGAGGATATGTTATGTGCACTTAACCAACAGCACAGCTGCAGAACTATTCAAGTCTTTGAATGATTACATATCAGGAAAATTGAATTGGTCATTTTGTGTCAGTGTATGCACAGACAGAGCAGCTGCCATGACTGGTCAACTTTCTGCTTTCACTACTTGGGTCAAAGAGATTGCTTCTGAATGTGATTCTATGCACTGTGTCATCCATAGAGAAATGCTGGTTAGCCAAAAAATGTCACCTAAACTTAACAACGTTTTGTAGGATGTGATTAAAATTATCAACCACATAAAAGTACATGTCCTTAACTCACTTCTGTTTGCACAGCTCTGTGAGGAGATGGACTCAGAGCACACATGTCTTCTCTTACACAAAGAAGTGAGATGGCATTCTAAAGGTAGATCACTAGCCAGAGTTTTTGAGTTACAAGGCTACCTCAGAGATTTCTTTCAGAAAAACAGTCACCACTGGCAGTACATTTCAGTGACATAGAATGGGTTGCAAAACTTGCTTACTCGTGTGATGTATTCAACCTGTGCAACGAACTCAATCTGTCACTTCAGGGGAGAAAGACAACTGTGTTCCAGTCGGCAGATCAAGTGGCTGCATTCAAAGCCAAACTAGAATTACGGGGGCGATGAGTGAACTTTGGGATTTTTGACATGTTTCAAACATTAGCAGAGATTTTGAAAGAGACTGAGCCAGGGCCTTCTTTCTCCTAGCTGGTGCATGATCACCTATCTCAGGTTTCCAGAGTTTGAGCATTACTTCCCAACCACAAAAGACCCCCAAACTGGGAAGGAATGGATCCAAGACCATTTGTGAATAAGCCAGGTGAATCAACTTTGTCTTGCTAGAAGAGGATCAACTGCTTGAGATTGAAAATGATGGTGGCCTTAAAAGTATGTTTGAGACAACTTCAAATCTCCATACATTCTGGATTAAATTCAAGGTGGAATATCTTGAGAGTGCCACAAAAGCACTGAAAAGCCTGCTTTCATTTCCTACATCCTATCATTTTGAAGCAGGGTTTTCAGCAGTGACAGCAACCAAAAAGAGATTATGGAGTAGACTGGACATAAACAACACATTTCGTGTGTCACTGTCTCCCATCACCCCCAGATAGGACCATCTAGTTGCAGGAAAACAAGCTTAAGGCTACCATTGATTCTGCATTATGGTGAGTTGTATAATTATTTCATTATATATTATAATAGAAATAAAGTGCACAATAAATGTAATGTGCTTGAATCATCCTGAAACCATCCTCTCCCCTCTGGTCCATGGAAAAATTGTCTTCCATGAAACCAGTCTGTGGTGCCAAGAAGTTTGGGGACTGCTGCCATACAGTTTGATTGCTATAGCTGTGTAGTATAGTTTGAAGTATGGGAGCATGATACCTCCAGCTTTGTTCTTTTTTTTCTAAAGATTGTTTTGCCTATTCAGGGTCTTTTGTGGTTTCATACTTTTAGGATTATTTGTTCTAGTTCTGTGAAAAATGCCATGAGTATTTTGATAAGGATTGCATTAAATATATAGATTACTTTGGGTAGTATGGACATTTTAACAATATTAAATCTTTCAATCCATGAGCACCATATATCTTTCCATTTATTTGTACTGTCTTCAATTTCTTTCATCAATGTTTTAAAGTTGTCAGAGTATGGGTCTTTTATTTCCTTATAAATATTTCCTTAATAAATCTATTTCCTTATAGATTTATTCCTAGGTATTTTATTATTTCTGATGTAAATTGGATTGTTTTCTTAATTTCTCTTTCTGATAGTTCATTGTTAGTGCATAGAAATGCAACAGATTTCTGTATATTAATTTTGAATCCTGCAACTCTACTCAATTCATTGATGAGTTCTAGGATTTTTTGGTGGTGTCTTTTGGATTTTCTATGTATAGTCATGTCACCGGCAAACAGTGTCAGTTTTACTCTTCCTTTCCCACTTGGATTCCTTTTATTTACTTTTCTTGTCTGATTAGTGTGGCTAGGCCTTCCTATACTATGTTAAATAAAAATGGTGAGAGTGGGCATCCTTGACTTGTTCCTGATCTTAGAGGAAAAGATTTCAGCTTTTCACCCTTGAGTATGAAGTTAGCTGATGGCTTGACATATATGGCCTTATTAAGTTGAGGTATATTCCCTCTATAACAACTTTATTGAGAGTTTTTTTTTAATCATAAATGGATGTTGAATTTTTTCAAAAGCTTTTTCTGCATCTATTGAGCTAATCATACGATTTTTATCCTTTGTTTTGTTATTGTCGTGTATTAAATTGATTGATTTGGGGATATTTAGCCATCTTTGAATCCCTGGGATAAATCCCACTTCGTGATGTATAATACTTTTAATGTATCATGGAATTATTTGTCATTGAGGATTTTTGCACCTATATTTATTGGGAGTATTGACCTGTAATTTTCTTTGTTTTGTGATATCTTTGTCTGGATAGTGTCAGGGTGATGTTGGCTTTGTAGAATAAGTTCAGAAACATTCTTTCCTCTACAATTTTTTTGGAAAAGCTTGAGAAGTAGAGGTATTAACTCTTCTCCAAATGTTTGGTGGAGTCATCTGCTCCTGGACGTCTGATTGTTGGTAGTTTTTTTAAATTACTGATTTAATTTCATTACTGGTAATTGATCTGCTCATATTTTCTATTTCTTCCTGGTTCAGTCTTGGGAGATTGTACATTTCTAGGAATTTGTGCATTTCTGCTAGGTTGTTCATTTTATTGGTGTATAATTGTTTGTGGTAAGCTCTTATGATCCTTTGTATTTCTGTGGTGTTGAATATAAGTACTCCTTTTTCATTTCTGATTTTATTGATTTTGACCCACTCTTTTTTCTTGATGAATCTCACTAAAGTTTTATCAATTTTGTTTATGTTTTCAAAGAACCAGCTTCTCATTTCATTGATCTTTCCTATTGTGTTGTGTGGTTTTTTTGTTTGTTTCTATTTCATTTATTTCTACTCTGAACTTTATGATTTATTCCCTTCTACTAACTTAGGGTTTTGTTGTTCTTCTTTTTCTAGTTCCTTTAGGTGTAAGATTAGGTAGTTTATTTGAGGTTTTTCTTGTTTCTTGTGGTAGGCTTTTACCACTATAAACTTCCCTCTTAGAACCTCTTTTACTTTGTCCCTTAGGTTTTGGATCATTGTGTTTTCATTTTTCTTTGGCTTCAGATATGTTTTTATTTCTTCTTTGATTGACTCAGTGATACATTTGTTGTTTAGTAGCATATTGTTTAGCCTCTAACTCTCTGTGTTTTTTGCAGTTTTTTTCTTGTAATTGACTTCTAGTCTCATAGCATTGTGTTAGAAAATATGTTTGATATAATTTCAATCTTCTTCAATTTACTTCTTAAATTTATTTACTTTAAAATACATTTTAAATTTATTTTGTGGCCTAGCATGTTATCTAACCTGGAGAATGTTCTATGTGTCCTTGAAAAAAATGGATAGAATACTGCTTTTGAATGGAATGTTCTATACATATCTATTAAGTCCAGCTAGTTTAATGTGTCATTTAAGGTCACTGTTTTCTTATTAATTTTCTCTCTGTTCTTTCTGAATTATCTGTCCATTGATGTTAGTGAGGTGTTAAAGTCCCTTACCATTATTGTATTACTGTCAACTTCTCCTTTTATGTCTGTTAATATTTGCTTTATGTATTTAGGTGTTCCTATGTTGGATGCATATATATTTACAACTGTTATACCTTCTCAAGGGATTGATCCCTTGATCACTATGTAATGTTCTTCTTTTTCTCTTGTTACAATTTTTGTTTTAATGTCTATTTTGTCTGAAATAAGTACTGCTACTCTGGCTTTCTTTTCATTTCCATTTGCATGAAATATCTTTTTTCATCCCTTCACTTTCAGTCTGTGTGTGGCTGTGCCTTTAGATCTGAAGTGAGTCTCTTATAGGTAGCATATATATGGGTCTTGTTTTTGTATCCATTCAGCCACTTTATGTCTTTAGATTGAAGTATTTAGTACATTTACATTTAAAGTAATTATTGATAGCTATGTACCTATTACCATTTTGTTAATTGACTTTGGGTATTTTTATGATTTGGGAAGATTTTATTTTTTGGATGTTGTCAGAAATTACAGCAATAAATTCATATATATGCAATTACTACATTCAACAAATAATATTACAATACAATTAATGCATACAAGTACACTTAGAACAGGTTTAATTCCACAGCACCTAAACTGCCCCCAGAGTGACTAAGGCACTCTTCTTCCTCCCTCCCATGTACTGGTTCACTGTTCTAGCTATTAAGCACAGGTACATGAAAAGTAACACAACTGATTAGCATGGTATTCCTCAGGTCAAGGAAGAGTTAAGGAGTTTAGGTTAAGTGCTAGATCAGAAAGTTGGGGATATACTATTACAAATAGTAAGGAAGTTAATAGCCTAGTTACTTGGAAGAGTATAGAAGCAGCTACTAAGTGGCTAATCTACACTGTAGAAGGAGCAGCCTTTGTGTTGTTTGTGTAGTTCTTTTTTTTTTGGTTTCTTTCTTCTTCTTTTGTTCTCTTGCACTGTGATCGATGACTATCTTTAGTGTAATGCTTTAACTCTTTTCTGTTTTCTTTTTAATGTGTATATCTATTATATATCTTTAGTTTGTGGTTACCAGGAGGTTTGTATATAGCAATTCATATAGATACATATGATTATTTTAAGTTGCTAATCTCTTAAGTACAAATGCATTTTAACAACCCTGCATTTTTACTCTCCTGTCCATGTTTAGTGCTTTTGACATCATATTTTACATCTTTTTGTTTTGTGTATTCCTTAATTGTTTACTGTGGATATATATGATATTATCACTTTTTTCATTTAACCTTCCTACTAGCTTTATACATGGTTGGTTTTCTATCTTTACTATGTATTTACCTTTACTAATGAGATTTTCCTTTCACAATTTTCATATTTCTAGTTGTGACCTTTTCAGCTTAGAGAAGTCTCTTAACGTTTTTTGTAAAGCTGGTTTTGTGGTGCTGAACGCTTTTAGATTTTGCTTGTCTTCTAGTCTCATAGCATCATTTTAGAAAATGTTTGATGTAATTTCAATCTTCTGAAATTTACTGAGACTTATTTTGTGGACTATTTTGTGATCTAAAACTGTTGATCCCTCCTTCAAATCTGAATGAAAGTCTTGCTCAGTAGAGTATTCTTGGTTGCATGTTTTATTCTTTCATCACTTTAAATATATTGTGCCACTCTCTTCTGACCTGCAGAGTTTCTGCTGAAAAGCAGCTGATAGCCTTATGGGAGTTCTCTTGTTCATAATTTGTTACTTTTCTCTTGCTGCTTTTAATATTTTCTATTTTTAAGTTTTGCCACTTTAATTTCAGTGTGTCTCAGTGTGGTCCTCTTTTTGTTGATCATATTTGGGACCTCTGTGCTTTCTGGACCTGGAGGTCTGTTTCCTTTCCCAGGTTAGGGAAATTTCCAGCTATTCTGTCTTTAAATATGTTCCATGTCCCTTTCTCTCTTCTCCTTCTAGGACTCCTATAATGTGAATGTTGGTATGTCTGATGTTGTCTTAGAGGTCTCTTAAACTGTGCTCATTTAAAAAAAAAATTATGTTCAGTTTCAGTGATAGCTGCTACTCTGTATTTCTGGTCCATTCTTCTGTATCATCTAATTAATTGTTGACTCCTTTTAGTGTATTTTTATTTCAGTTATTGTATTCTTTACTCTGGTTAGTTCCTTTTTATATTTTCTAACTCTTTTTTAAAATTCTTACTGTGTTCATCCATTCTTGTCCCGAGTTCTTTGAGCATCCTTATGATTATTACCTAAGACGCTTTATTGGGTAGATTGCTTATCTCCACTTCACTAGGTTCTTCTTCCCTGGTTTTATCTTGTTCCTTCTTTAGGAATGCATTCCTTTGTAACCTCATTTTGCCTAATTATCTGTTTTTAATTCTATGTATTTGGTAGGTTGATTACATTTCCCAATCTTGGAGAAGTGATCTTTTTTAGGAGATGTCCTATGAATCCCAGCAGCACACTCCCCTCTGGCCCCAAGAGCTATATATTTAGAGGTTCCCCCTCTGTGGGCTGCATGGGCTCTTCTGTTGTGGTGGGTTAACTACTATGGGTGATCTGGTTAGCATGGCTGGCACCTGGTCCAATTGGTTGTCAGGCTCTGCCCTTGTTTACAGGCTGCCAGCTGCTTGTGGGTGGGGTCTGGTCATGGGTTGGCTAACTGTAGAGCCCTGGTTGGGGGGGGGGTCTCAGGGCTAGTGCTGATGGGTGGATTCAAGTCCTT
>NW_020838237.1:12639-25904 GCF_003676395.1 Aethalodelphis obliquidens | reverse complement strand
ACAACCTGGAAGAAATGGACAAATTCTTAGAAATGCACAACCTGCCAAGACTGAATCAGGAAGAAATAGAAAATATTAACAGACCAATCACAAGCACTGAAATTGAAACTGTGATTAAAAATCTTCCAACAAACAAAAGCCCAGGACCAGATGGCTTCACGGGCCAATTCTATCAAACATTTAGGGAAGAGCTAAGACCTATCCTTCTCAAACTCTTCCAAAATATAGCAGAGGGAGGAACACTCCCAAACTCATTCTACAAGGCCACCATCACCCTGATACCAAACCAGACAAGGATGTCGCAAAGAAAGAAAACTACAGACCAACAACACTGATGAACCTAGATGCAAAAATCCTCAACAAAATACTAGCAAACAGAATCCAACAGCACATTAAGAGGATCATACACCATGATCAAGTGGGGTTTATTCCTGGAATGCAAGGATTCTTCAATATACGCAAATCAATCAATGTGATACACCATATTAACAAATTGAAGGAGAAAAACCATATGATCATCTCAACAGATGCAGAGAAAGCTTTTGACAAAATTCAACACCCATTTATAATAAAAACCTCCAGAAAGTAGGCATAGAGGGAACTTTCCTCAATATAATAAAGGCCATATATGACAAACCCACAGCCAACATCGTCCTCAATGATGAAAATCTGAAAACATTTCCACTAAGATCAGGAACACCACAAGGTTGCACACTCTCACCACTCTTATTCAACATAGTTTTGGAAGTTTTAGCCACAGCAATCAGAGAAGAAAAGGAAATAAAAGTAATCCAAATCGGAAAAGAAGAAGTAAAGCTGTCACTGCAGATGACATGATACTATATAGAGAGAATCCTAAAGATGCTACCAGAAAATGACTAGAGCTAATCAATGAATTTGGTAAAGTAGCAGGATGCAAAATTAATGCACAGAAATCTCTGGTATTCCTATACACTAATGATGAAAAATCTGAAAGTGAAATAAAGAAAAGACTCCCATTTATCACTGCAAGAAAACGAAGAAAATATCTAGGAATTAACCTACCTAAGGAGACAAAAGATCTATATGCAGAAAATTATAAGACACTGATGAAAGAAATTAAAGATGACACAAATAGATGGAGAGAAACACCATGTTCTTGGATTGGAGGAATCAACATTGTGAAAATGACTCTACTACCCAAAGCAATCTACAGATTCAATGCAATCCCTATCAAACTATCACTGGCATTTTTCACAGAACTAGAACAAAAAATTTCACAATTTGTATGGAAACATAAAAGACCCCGAATAGCCAAAGGAGTATTGAGAACGAAAAATGGAGCTGGAGTAATGAGGCTCCCTGACTTCAGACTATACTACAAAGCTACAGTAATCAAGACAGTAACAGAAATATAGATCAATGGAACAGGATAGAAAGCCCAGAGATAAACCCATGCACATATGGTCACCTTATCTTTGATAAAGGAGGCAGGAATGTACAGTGGAGAAAGGACAGCCTCTTCAATACGTGGTGCTGGGAAAACTCGACAGGTACATGTAAAAGTGTGAGATTAGATCACTCCCTAACACCATACACAAAAATAAGCTCAAAATGGATTAAAGACCTAAATGTAAGACCAGAAACTATCAAACTCTTAGAGGAAAACATAGGCAGAACACTCTATGACATAAATCACAGCAAGATCCTTTTTGACGCACCTCTTAGAGAAATGGAAATAAAAACAAAAGGGACCTAATGAAACTTCAAAGCTTTTGCACAGCAAAGGAAACCATAAACAAGACCAAAAGACAACCCTCAGAATGGGAGAATATATTTGCAAATGAAGCAACTAACAAAGGATTAATCTCCAAAATTTACAAGCAGCTCATGCAGCTCAATAACAAAAAACCAAACAACCCAATCCAAAAATGGGCAGAAGACCTAAATAGACATTTCTCCAAAGAAGATATACAGAGTGCCAACAAACACATGAAAGAATGCTCAACATCATTAATCATTAGCGAAATGCAAATCAAAACTACAATGACATATCATCTCACACCAGTCAGAATGGCCATCATCAAAAAATCTAGAAACAATAAATGCTGGAGAGGGTGTGGAGAAAAGGGAACACTCTTGCACTGCTGGCGGGAATGTGAACTGGCACAGCCACTATGGAGAACAGTATGGAGATTCCTTAAAATACTACAAATAGAACTACCATACGACCCAGGAATTCCACTACTGGGCATATACCCTGAGAAAACCATAATTCAGAAAGAGTCATGTACCAAAATGTTCATTGCAGCTCTATTTACAATAGCCAGGAGATGGAAACAACCTAAGTGTCCATCATCAGATGAATGGATAAAGAAGATGTGGCACATATATGCAATGGAATATTACTCAGCCATAAAAAGAAACGAATCTGAGCTATTTGTAATGAGGTGGATAGACCTAGAGTCTGTCATACAGAGTGAAGTAAGTCAGAAAGAGAAAGACAAATACGGTATGCTAACACATATATATGGAATTTAAGGGAAAAAAATGTCATGAAGAACCTAAGGGTAAGACAGGAATAAAGACACAGACCTACTACAGAATGGACTTGAGGATATGGGGAGGGGGAAGGGTAAGCTGCGACAAAGCGAGAGAGTGGCATGGACATATATACACTAACAAACGTAAGGTAGATAGCTAGTGGGAAGCAGCCGCATAGCACAGGGAGATCAGCTCGGTGCTTTGTGACGACCTGGAGGGGTGGGAGGGAGACACAAGAGGTAAGAGATATGGGAACATATGTATATGTATAACTGATTCACTTTGTTATAAAGCAGAAACTAACACACCACTGTAAAGCAATTATACTCCAATAAAGATGTAAAAAATAAATTAATTAATTAAAAAATAGGAAAACTTAAAAAAAAAGATTCACCTCAGGGCTTTTTTAGTATCTGGATCCCCTTGGACAGCTGTTTGTTTGTTTACAGGTTATGAACGATTTTGTTGAAAGATGAGAAGAGGCCAGGGTGCGCCAAAGAGCCATTGCCACCGTGAACTAGAGATCAATTAAACCCAGAAACAGAGCTTTCTGGTGGAGAATCCAACCCCTTTTTTTCTGCCCCATATCTGGGAAGGAACTGTTAGGGAGCTAAGAAAAAGAGGAGACTAGCAAGGAAGCACGTGGTTTTTGTGTACTTCTGATAAAGCTGCCTTGGGTTCACACATGGCAAGGGAGGAGGGGCAGGGGAGGGGCTCCCACAGACCTCAGTGGGAGGCCTGGCCCTTAGACTGTACTTGGTGGCTGGGGCTTTGTTTTCACAGGACTGTGATGGGAGGAACTGTGACTTACAGATCTCTGTCAAGGCCCAGCTCTGCTGCTGCATCTTCGGGACAAGGGCTCTTGTTTTGCTTCCAGTACACTCCCTAAGACAAGTCTTAAGCCAGAGAAGGGTCCCAAGGAAGCCCTGTCCTGGGAGCTCTTTAACCTACTGCAATTTACAGGTCTGATTTTTGGAGAAATCTGTACCTCCATTAACTAGATGGACCCCAAGACCATTAAAAACAAAAATGAGATATAGACCCATTTCACCTCCTCTCATTTCCTTGGAATTCTATGCCAGTTCTGCTCAACGAGGTCCAGGCCTGGGTCACTCCACCTCTTATGCCCCTGGAAAGCAGGCTGGTTTGAGGTTTAACTGTTCAAATGTTGCTTTTTGTTTCATTTAATGAAAATTTTAATTTTTCTGGCAATTACTGATCTGGTGTCAGTCCTTCATTCTACAGGCAATGATTTATGGCCAGAATACATAATGTGCTTTGACCCAAGGTTTTTAATACCCCTTTACCACATTTAATTCCCTACTAGTCTGAGAATCAGAGCTGACAGGATTCGCTTTCTGACAACTATAGCATCTTTTCAGTGGCACACAACCCCTTCTGAGTTTAACTTGTATCTGGACTATTTGGTACTAGCTCCAAATCCAAGGTACCTATTTGGCCAACAGAAGAGAAGGACCCTTTTTATGCTGATCACATGGCACCACTTTCACTTTCCAGGAGTGGCCTCTAAAAGCAGTTGAACCTGTTGACCAATTACTGCCTAGGAGAACAGCTAAATAATAATTATGTCAAACCAAACTCTTGTCAGTTGCACTGTCATATGTAAATAGATAACACTAAACAATTTTAGCCAAAAGATTTCCCCATTCAGTTACACAGCGCTTCATCTGGAGGACGAATTATCTTAGAATCAAATCAGGTTGTAGTCCTTTTCAAAATTAAACATAACTCAGGAGCTAAGGTTCCTTAAGGGCAGAAATAAATGAGGTTTGGGGTAAATTTTTCCCTCAAAATACCCAGGTCAAAGTCTGTCCTTCTTGATTTTTTTAATGGGACAGAATTTGGGGAATTCAACAAAGTATTTCTTTAAATTCTGAAACAGATGAAGAGCTCAGAAATGAGGAACTCCTCTACGTTGTCCATAGATATTACTGAGTTTATTTTCCATGATTTTACTCAAGAGCATTTGCTGTGTAGGCATCCTTTTGACAAATTTCTTTAAGAGCTTAAAATTCTCCTCCCTCAAAAAAAAAAAAAGTGCCTTTCTTTTGTGATAAAACTTGATCCTTGAGAACTTTGTAAATTGTCCTATTTCCTACCTTATCTGGGCAGCTAGAGGGTATAGTGCCTGCCTGGCAAGAGGAAGCCTGGGTGGCTAGGAGAAGGGGTGAGACGGAGGCTTTTTATTGTATGTATGTTTTAACTTTCAAATTTTGAAACTTCTGCATGTATCATCTATCTAAAAAATTAATGAACTTTAAATAAGATGGCATGATGATGGCAAAAAAAAAACTACAATGAGATATCATCTCACACCAGTCAGAATGGCCATCATCAAAAAATCTAGAAACAATAAATACTGGAGAGGGTGTGGAGAAATGGGAACACTCTTGCACTGCTTGTGGGAATGTGAACTGATACAGCCACTATGGAGAACAGTATGGAGGTTCCTTAAAAAACTACAAATAGAACTACCATATGACCCAGCAATCCCACTACTGGGCATATACCCTGAGAAAACCATAATTCAGAAGGAGTCATGTACCAAAATGTTCATTGCTGCTCTATTTACAATAGCCAGGAGATGAAAACAACCTAAGTGTCCATCATCGGATGAATGGATAAAGAAGATGTGGCACATATATACAATGGAATATTACTCAGCCATAAAAAGAAACGAAATTGAGTTATTTGTAGGGAGGTGGATGGACCAAGAGTCTGTCATACAGAGTGAAGTAAGTCAGAAAGAGAAAGACAAATACCGTATGCTAACACATATATATGGAATCTAAGAAAAAACAATGTCATGAAGAACCTAGGGGTAAGACAGGAATAAAGACACAGACCTACTAGGGAATGGACTTGAGGATATGGGGAGGGGGAAGGGTAAGCTGTGACAAAGTGAGAGAGTGGCATGGACATATATACACTACCAAACGTAAAATAGATAGCTAGTGGGAAGCAGCCGCATAGCACAGGGAGATCAGCTGGGTGCTTTGTGACCACCTAGAGGGGTGGGAGGGAGGGAGACGCAAGAGGGAAGAGTTATGGGAACATATGTATATGTATAACTGATTCACTTTGTTTTAAAGTAGAAACTAACACACTATTGTAAAGCAATTATACTCCAATAAAGATGTAAAAAAAAAAAAAAAAGAAACATATAGCCCAACTTCAATGCTTGAAGCTATTTAGGATCCTGCCATGAACAAATAAGTTGAAAAATAATAAGACAATAGGAAAAATTTGAACTCCGGAAAAAAAAAGAAAGACCTCGTGCAGCATAAATAAATAAATAAATAAATAAATAATTTAAATAATATATTATTTTAATTTTTATCAAACTGATTGAATAGAAGTATGTAATTACAGGGATTGGTGTCATTCAAAGATGTGTCTGTGGACTTCACCCAGGAGGACTGGAATCATCTGGACCCTACTCAGAGAACCCTGTACAAAGATATGATGCTGGAGAACTATAGCCATTTGGTCTCTGTGGGTGAGTACAGATTCCCTGAGTAATTCATAGTGTACCCAATAGAACAACTTTCCATCTCTGAAGTGTAGTAATACTTTGACCTCAAGTTCCAGGAACTAAAGATTCTTATTTTTATTTATTGATGTATAGTTGATTTACAATGTTGTGTTAGTTTCTGGTGTACAGCAAAGTGATTAAGTTATATATACATATATATATATATATATTCTTTTTCATCTTCTTTTCCATCGTGTTTATTTATTTTTTTCATTTTTTTGGCTGTGCCACGTGGCATATGGGATCTTAGTTCCCTGACCAGGGGTTGAACCTGCGTCCCCTGCAGTGGAAGCGTGGAGTCTTAAACATTGGACCACGAGGGAAGTCCCTCCATTATGGTTTATTACAGTATATTGAATATAGTTCTCTGTGCTATACAGTATGTCCTTGTTGTTTATCTATTTTACATATAGTAATTTGTATCTGCTAATCCCAAACTCCTAATTTATCCCTCCCCCACTCCCTTTCCCCTTTGGTAACCATAAGATTCTTTAAAAAATTTTTTTTGTAGAAGTATAGTTGATTTACAATATTGTATTTGTTTCAGGTGTATAGCAAGGTGATTCAGTTATATATATACATATATTTTTTGAGATTCTTTTCCATTATAGGTTATTATAAGATATTGAATATAGTTCCCTGTGTTATACAGTAAATCCTTGTTGCTTATCTTTTTTATGTATGGTAGTTTGTATCTATTAATCCCATACACCTAATTTATCCCTCCTCCCCCCTCTTTCCCCTTTGAACCATAAGTTTGTTTTCTATGTCTGTGAGTCTATTTCTGAGGAACTAAAGATTCTTAATTGCTCTTAGACTGAACAAGGTGTTTGTATTTTCACCTCTCATGTGAAACTTATGCTTATTAAAATGTACCTTACTAATTACTTTGAGGCCCTGAAGCCCACACAGATGTGCCCAAGTTTTGTATCATTTCCCATTACAGGGTATCCTGTTACTGAAGTAGATATGATTACCTCTTTGGAGAAGAGAGGACTTTGGATCATAGAGAGAGAAATCTCAAGTTCGAGTTGTACAGGTAAATAAGAAATGAATAGGTGGGAGATGATGAGGGTAAGACTCCAGTGTGTCAGTGAGTGCCAGACATCTCTTAAAGCTCAGAAATATCTTCCTAAAGCATATGAACTTTTCTTTTCTAACTCCAAATTGTTAGTTTTGTGAGTTACTGTCTCATGGTAATCTTGGAATGAGATGGAGAGGAACTTGACTATAATTGGCCTTGTCCTTCTGCTTCTTCCCTTGGTCACCTCAGTTATTTTCAGCCTTCCTGAAAGGCTCTTTCCATCCTATTTTGAGTCCCCTCCCTCCAAATCCTAGATCTAATACCATTTCAAAAAATCCTTTTTTCCTACTCAGTGGCTACCTAAACCTATTTTCACTTTCTCTCCTTTTCTTAAACAATCAAAGTCACTTATATTTATTGTTACTCTCCTGTTCCAATATCTATTAGAGCAATTTGAGCTTTTTTCCCCTTAAGCTCAGCATATCGGAGAGACATGTGCTTCGAATTTCTTTCTGACTGGTATCTAGTCAAAAGAAAATAAAAGTCAACCCTACAAAGGTCTGCTTCTGACAAAAGGTGTATTCACACGGTATGGTTTATTATTCTTCTTTCTAGAAGTCTGGCAAGTTGACCAGCTGGAGAGGTACCAGAAAAACCAAAACAGACACCTGAGGCAAGCTATATCCATTAATGAGAAAAATTTGACTAAGGATAGAGGTCACGAATATAATGGATTTGTAAACCCACTTGCTCAGAGCACAGGGGTGGTTTCTTCATTACACACTCCCTATATATATGACTCAGAAAAGTTTTCAAGATAATTAGGGTTTACTCGGTCATAATAGAGGCTTTGCAGCTCAGAATGTTATGAATGTAATGGATGTGGAAAATTATTAATTCATGGCAGGCTTGAGAAAAATAATGGAATGAAATCCCATGACCATAATGTGGGTGGGAAAGGTCATAAGCATAACCCATTCTTTGTTCAGCATAATATAACTCAAGCTGGAGAGAAAATCTGTTAATTTCCTGAGTGTAGAAAAACTTTCAGCAAGAATTCACTCCTTATTGCTCATCAGATCACTCATGTAGGAGAAAAACCCTACAGATGTACAGAATACAGAAAAGCCTTCAACAAGAAGGCACGCTTCAGTGTATATCAGAAGTACAATGCACAAAAGAGAGAAACTCTTTGAATGTAATGAATGTGGCAAATCCTTCAGAGAGAAATCAGCACTGCATATACATCAGAGAACGCACACAGGTGATAAACCATATACATGCAACGAATATGGCAAAGCCTTCCAAGAAAAGACAAAGCTCATTATATATCAGAGAACTCACACAGAAGAGAAATCCTGTGAATGTAATGAATGTGTGAGAACCTTCAATCAAAAGGTACATATCAGGGCTTCCCTGGTGGTGCAGTGGTTGAGAGTCCGCCTGCCGATGCAGGGGACACGGGTTCGTGCCCCGGTCTGGGAAGATCCCACATGCCATGGAGCGGCTGGGCCTGTGAGCCATGGCCGCTGAGCCTGCCTGTCCGGAGCCTGTGCTCCGCAACAGGAGAGGCCGCAACAGTGAGAGGCCCGCGTACCACAAAATAAAAAACAACAAAACAAACAAAAAACAGGTACATATCAGAGAACACACACAGGAGAGAAACCCTATGAATGTTAATGAATGTGGCAAATCCTTCAGAGAGAAATCAAAATCGCGTAGACATTAAAGAACTCATACAGGAGAGAAACCTTATGTGTGTTCAGACTGTGGAGGAGCCTTCACCCTTAAGCTGAATCTCAGTGCTCATCAAAGAATTCATACAGTAGAAAAAACTATGGATGTACTGTATGTGGGAAAGTCTTCTCCCTGAAGTACTATCTTGTGTTACATTGGAGAGCTCATACAGGAGAAAAATTTGAGAAATCCTATGAATGCAATGAATGTGATAAAGTTTTCTTCCAGTAGTCATATCTCATTATTCATTTGAGAGTTCACACAGGGGAGAAACACTATGAGTGTAATGTATGTGAGAAAGCTTTCTCCCTGAAATCATATCTCGTTATACATCAAAGAACTCACACACGAGAGAAACCCTATAAATGTGATAAGTGTAGTAGAGCCTTCAGAGAGAAGTCAAAACTCACTCTACATCGAAGAACCCACGTAGGCGAGAAACCCTATGGCTTTCCTGAATATAAGAAAAACCTTCCAGAAGTTAAAGTTCATCATGGATTAAAGAACTCAGAGAAAAGAGAAACTTTGCAAAAGAACTGAAAATGGAAAATCCTTCATAAAAAAGTGAAAGGAAAAGAAAAAGGTGAGGTGAAAGGATCATGCCTTAGCTAAGGTGGTCAGGGAAGGTCTTTCTAAAAATAAGGAGCCAGCCATACTGGGAGTAAGAACATTCCAGGCATAAAGAATAGCAAGAGCCAAGATCCTGGTGCAAAATACTTGGCCTCTGTAGTTGTTATCATGGGTGTATAGTGAATGACTATTTTACATCAGAGAGGTTGTTCAAGACTGCAGTCCTTTGAAGCCTTGAATATATGAAAACCAAACCTCATGGTAAATCTGGGCACAGGTATCAAGAGAAACCCAATTTAATTGATTTCGATAAACATAGTCCCATGGCAATGATATTAAGGGAAATATTCCAGATTTAATATCAAACTCTCATAGAAAAAAACCTAATACAGTCTATTATGAAGAACAGCTGCTTTCACATCTTCCATAATGGGGAATAAGTGCTATCTACCGAAAAAAGAGTTTATCAAATGATATAAAATTAGAGGTTTAAAGATAACCACTAAAGGAATAACAATGATAAATATACTATAAATGTTGTAAATTATTAGAAAGGATGCATAATCGGAAAAATGTAAAGGAAACACTAGAGCATCAAATCCAGTTTTCAGAAGTAGCAACAGTTGATAATGCCAATATTCTTGCCCCAACCTATTCTACGTTCAAGATTTTGGCTTCTTCTTTGTGTGGACCTTCCCCCTGTCTGAGCTAGATCATGCAGTCTTCCCAGAAGTACTATGAGCTACCTGATAGGCTTTTAGGAGATCTGCTTTTTACTTAAATTCACCAGAGTTTATTTATGCTGCTTTTGATAAATAACTATCTCATTCAGAAATTGGTATCCAGAGTGATGATACCTTTAACGGACCCCAGGGAAATGCAAGATTTGGTTATCTAGGCTGGTTGGGACTGAAGGCAGGGGAAATCCACGTGGCATTAAGGAAGGGGGTTCTGGCATTCCTTGGCATGCAGTGGCAGATAACTGCTTTAATGATCATCTGTGCTTATCTGGATGAAGTCAACACTGAAAACAAGGCTTTGGGTAGTTGAATATCCACCCCAACCAAAGAGTACAGAGGACGTGAGGGACTGCTTCCTCATGGGGGTGGCTGCTTCCAATGGGGCTGGTCAGCACAAAGAGAAAGAATGGCAAGTTCAAATTCCGAAATTCTCTGCTCAAGACATAGACCGAAACCTGGGGATTCTGTAAAGATAATTATTACCTTGTGCATCCATTGAATTCCTGGCCTAAATTTCCAGTTTGTCATTTGAAACTTTGGTTACAGATCATGAAAGAAGGAGTTGGGGGCTAAGAGTTAGAATGGTAATAATGTGGGAGGATGTGGGAGAATGTGAATACTTTAAAATCCTAATTCCCACTGAGCTTTCTCTGTAAGCTGAAACCAATTCCATTTTCCCCTGAAGAGACTGTATCTACCTTAATTAAAGACCCTGTAGTTACTTCAACTGAGAGTGATACTTTTTAAGGGAAGCCAATTTTCATACCTCCCCACCTCACCCTTCTATTTCCAGACCTAGAATTGTCTTGTGTACTAAACACTTTATGTGCTTTACAAACATTAATTCATTTAATTCTCTCAACAACCCATGAGATAGTTACTACCACTATCATCCTCATTTTGCAGATGAGGAAACTGAGGCACAAAGAAATTAAGTGCCTTACCCAAGGCAACATGGGGACAGTAAGTGGTAGAGATTGTTTCTGAACCCAGGAGAACCTATGCTCTTAATCACTACATTATCCTCCACCCCCACCCTGAGTGAGCTTGTGTCCCCTGATTACAGCTTTGAATATATGGAGGGAGTGATTGAATAGGGGTATCTTCAGGCATTGGAAAAATGAAGAGAGTCAGACATCAGGGGTCTCTTGAATTGTTTATAGATATCATCCTTTATTAAATCCACAAAAGAAAGGACAGAAAGGAAAATGAAATCTCTATCTCTGGGAAGCTGAGTCATGAATTAATTTCTGTTGTGTAAGGTTTTGCATATATATGACACCCCTTGAGCCATTCAGATAAATCATGGCCAGAATAGTGCTGGCTCCAAGAATCCCTGGGAAATGAAGGGAGAGAGGGAGGATGAAGTGGACAGGCTGATGGGGTGGTAGTGCCACTATCCCGGCTGCCCAGAGTCCAAGACATCCCCATGAGACTTCCCAGGTATTCATACTGTTTTGTGAGGACACTATCTGCTTGGCACACATGATGTCATCCAGAATATGGCGGTTGAACAGTTCTAGGAGGAAGAGAGGGATATAGTAATCTGGTGTATTGGGGACAGGGTGACAGTGTATGAAGGGACAAGGGGTTCTGGGTTTCTTGGGGCCTGAATAACTTCAACCACTATATTGCCTGATTTTAGATGACCTTGATTCACTTATTAGCTGGCTATGAATTACATCAACTGCCATGTTGACTGGTTCTGTACAACCTTAACTCATTGACTGATCCTGAGTGATCTTGACTGTCATGTTTGTTGGTTATGAATAACCTCAACCACCATATTGGCTGGTCCTGGACAACCTCAGACTCCATGTTGGCCAGTTCCAGATGACTTCAACTGTCATTTTGTGTGGTTATGAATGATCTCAAATGCAATGGCTGTTGGCTGGCTGGAAAGCCACTTCACTGCAAGGTTGGTCAGTCCTGGGGACTCTTCAAACACTATGTTGTCAGGTCCTGGATAACATCAACACCCATTTTTACTAGTTACAAGTGACCTCAGTCTCTATGTTGGCTAGTCCTGTTCAATGTCAGCTACCATGGTGCCTGGTCCTAGATGACATCAACTGCTATGGTGGCTAGACGAGGATGACCTTAACTGCCATTCTGACTAGTTAATGATCTCAACCACTATGTTGACTAGTCCTGGATAACCTCAGCCTTCAAGCTGGCAAGTCCTGGGTGATCTCTTCTGTCACTGTGGCAGGACTTGGACAACTTCAACCTCCACTTGGGCTGGTCCCAAATAACCATAGTCTCCATTTTGGCCTATCTTGGACAACCTCAAACACCATTTTGGTCAACCCTGAACAACTTCTACTGCTATTCAATTTTGTCCTCAACAATACCACACTCTCGTCTGGAAAATTCTCTCCTTTCTGCACAGAGGTACCTTGTTTCTGTTCCTACAGACAGATATCTGCTTCTTCCTTCAGGGCCTGGACAGCCCCAACCCCAAATCAGGACAGTTTCCCCCTCCATTCCACTTGGAGCTAAGTGTATTGTTTCCTGAGTCCTAGAAAATGGCAGTCTCCATTCTAGGTGAGGTTTGGGAGCTCTGAGTCCTCCTTACCTAGACAACATCTCAGTGCAGTCTGGGTAAGGATACAGGCTGGTGTCTGTAACAGCCCAGGCAAGTCTGCTCCTTTCCCTATCATTTTTCTGCTTGTTACTCAAGGCTATGGCTTAGACAGTCTTGCCCTCTGCGTGTTGGGGAGTGAGGCCAGGCAGGGCTTCAAGGTGTCCTCAATGCTGCCTCACCATGACACTCCATGTGACAGAGGTTCTGGGTAGGTGTAACACCACTGTCACACCACCAGGTGGAGTTCAGCTGGAAAATGCCATATGCACTGCTGCCGTCAGGATTGTGGTCCACGAAGGAGGTGTCAAAGCCACTTTCATAGTGTGCCATGCACAGCACTGGGGCAGGGAGGGGGGAGGTAGCAGATGGGCATGGGTCTTGGGAATAGGGGAGAGGGTAGGATGAGGGAATGGGGCAGGGATGGGTTTGTGTTTGTTTGTTTGCTTTTTTGTTTTTTGGGTTTTTTTGCGGTACGCGGGCCTCTCACAGTTGTGGCCTCTCCCGTTGCAGAGCACAGGCTCCGGACGC
>NW_020838237.1:0-9639 GCF_003676395.1 Aethalodelphis obliquidens | reverse complement strand
GGCCCGTGAGCCATGGCCGCTGAGCCTGCGCGTCCGGAGCCTGTGCTTCGCAACGGGAGAGGCCACAACAGTGAGAGGCCCGCGTACCGCAAAAAAAAAAAAAAAAAAAAAAATTGAATGCGTAGTTATTTCCTCACTCTGTCCCACACTACCCACATTCACTCCACTCTACTGCTCATTCACCTCCCTGCCATCCCCCTTTGTCTCTCCTTGCCCCCATTCATTCCCAATTTGTCCTTCATTCACCATTATTCACCGCCCCCTGCCCTCCCTGGTCCCACATGTCTCTGTTTAGTGACACATCTGCCAAGACAGAAAAGTCTGATGTATTGTTCAGGATTCAGTTTGGCTGCACATACCAATACCACCCTAAATACCAATAGCTTCAAGAGGATGGAAGGGGATTCCTCTCTTGGAGGGCTAGAGTGGCAGCTCCAAGCTCACCAGAGAGCTGGCTGCTCGTATGCTGTAGCTCTGCCAAACTCACCTGCTACCTCATGGTCCAAAATGATTGCTCACCATTGGCAACACTTCCACAGTTTTGAGAAAATGTATCTTAAGAGCAGTTTTAATGACTCACCAGCGAGGTGGGGGTGGCCTTTGGGTTGGAGTGTCACATCGTGCAGATTCTGTGGTGGGACCAGCTACCTGTCAGCTTTCCACACCCCTTCACCTAGCTACCTGCTGCTTAGGCCACTGAATGAGTTTGTACCTGTAGGGACTGATGGTAGAGGATGCCCAGGACAGAGAGTGGGCATCCTAGCTCCACAGCAGAAAATCTGGTTTCACATAGCTTGTGGATATGCACTGTGAACCCTGGGACAGTTTCTGCAGGGCTGTATCACTGGCTCAGAATATTTTTGGAGCTGGAAATCACTGTACCCCAACACCCACCAACCCTATAGGATTTCTCCCTCCACACAGGGGTGTGTGTATATATATGTGTGTACAAGGTGGTGGAGAAGTTATGTTTACAGGGTGGAAGAGGCCAGACTGACAGGGGCCCTAAAGGTCCAGCCCCTCCTATTTTCCACATCCTAATTCATTAAGAGAGTTGACAAGTTTTGTACCCAGGAGGTACAGATCCTTAAGAGAGCAAGAGACCTGAGTTACTTCCCTGCTTTCTCTCTTTGCTTTGTCTGCTAGGAAGCTCCATCTATATTCCTGCCCCCCCCCAAAAAAATTTCTTGCCTGGTTTTAATGGTTCTGGAATGAACACCCTCAGATATTTTCTGGAAGTTCTGTGGGATACTGAATAAACAAAAGAAGAGTATTATTGGGTAGAAGTTAAGGATCCGATCTTGGAAACCTGTGTGACTTTGGGCAAGTTACTTAGTCTCTCTGGGACTCAGTTTCCTCACCTAACAAGATGGGTGGGACCACAGGATTGTTCACAGAAAGTGGGGACTATCTGAGGCAGGTCATGTCATGTGCTTCACACAGTGCCTGGCCCACAGGAGATACTGAGCTAGGTCTGAGCCTCCATGATCACTTGCTGGGCCTGTTAGCAGGAGCCTCCTTATTGTTCTTCCTGTTTTCGCCCTTGCCCTCTGCAATCTGTCATCCACAAAGCAGCCTGCAGGTCATCTTTTTATTTTTTTCTTCTTATTAAAAAAAGTTTTATGCATACACACGTCTAATTTTATTTTAATCATCATCATCAGTTACACAGCACTTGCTGTGTTCCAGGCATTGTTCTAAGCCATTTACAATTATCAGCTCATTTGTCACAACAGTCCTAACGAGGTAGGTGCTGTCATTATCCCCCATTTTATAGATGAGGAAATTCAGCACAGAGGAGTTGAGTCCTGCCCTAGATTACACAGCTGGTAGGTGGGAGTTTGCAACCAGGCTGTCTCCATCACGTTTGTTTGTTTGGTTGGTTCTGTTTTCTCTCCTGCAGTATTCCCAATATGTAGAACACTACCTGGCATATGGGAGGTGCTTAAGCAAATTTCTGCGGAGCTCATGTGCTAGGGGTAAAAGACAGGCAATAAACAAGAGTCTAATCTACGTGTATTTTTAAAGTTAATATATAATGCTGGATTGCTTCAGACTGGTGTTTTAAAAATCTGATCCCCCTTAATGGCATCCCATTATGTCAGAATGAGACATGAGCTCTGTCCCTGGCAGAGGAGGCCCTACAGCATCTGGCACCCACTCACTTCTCCCTTGCCCACACCTTCTATATGCCCAACACACTGACACTGTTTCTGTTCCTCCAACGTGCCAAACCAGGTCCTACTTCAGGGCCTTTTTAACAGCCGCGCCCTCCACCACAAAGCTCTTTGCTTCAAATATTTGTGCGGCCGGCTCCTTTTGACCAGCGTAACTGTCACCCCCGACAAAAGGAGATCGTCCCTGCCCATCCTGAGACAACAACATTGTCAGTCACTACTTAACACATCCCCTTCATCCCGGTGTGTGTGTGTACTAGGTGGCCATTTATTTATTCTTCAACTTCTTGTTTGTCTGCACACCGTCCTTCAAACGCTAGGCTGTAAACTCCCAGCCTTAGCCACTGGATGGAGCCAGTGACCTCTCCCTACCTCCTAGCCTTTGTGCATGCTGAGCAATTCCGCCACGCATCCCGACTTCCTATTCAATTACACCTGCAAACCCGATACTGCCCTCCAGGTTCAAGACATGAAATTCCTGCCTGCTAGCATTCTCCTTAATTGGGCCCTTTCCCTCCCTCCATAAGGAAACCGATCTTTGGAGTCTTAGGAATGACGGCCTCCGCAAATCAAAGTAAGCACCTGTTCTACACTGCCGCCCTCGAAGGGAAGAGACGCAGTGGGCGCGGCCATCGTTTCAGAGCAGTGACGTCACCGGAGCGGCCATCTCCCCTCTGCGCCTGCGCTGCAGCCCCGTCGCATTCGCGTCCGGCAGGCGGGAGGGGTCCCCATGTTGACTATTGGTGTACGCGGGCTCAAAGCCCCCACTGAGCGTGCGCACACCGGCCGCTACAGCCCTCTGGGCTGCGGAGCCGGAGTTGGTCCCAAAGCGGAAGTGCTTCTTGGGGCCAGTTTTCGTAACGGTCTCCTCTGCAGCGAGCACAAAATCTGTGTCGAGAGAGAGGTTGAGGGGGCGAGTAGTAGGGGTGATGGGCTGAGTGATGGGGAGTTCTGGGGGACGAATGAAGCGGGTGTTGGGGGGGTCACTGATGTGGGAGGTTGTGGGGTGGACCGAGAGGTCAGCGAATGAGGGTTTGTGGGCTCAATGGTAGACAAAGTTATGGGGCTAGTCGGGGTTGAATGGGGCATATTAAACGTTGACTTTTACACATTTTCCAGCACAGTGACCTGCGCTAAGGGTTCATACGCACCCCTCAAGCTCCTCCTTAGGCGCCCCCGCCTCTCCCTCTGTTCCTCTCCCCTTGCCCGAGCCCCGAGGTAGAGGCCTTGTGTGAATGCTCCAGCTGAAGTGAATCTGCACCCGAAGGCTTCCTTTTGGCTCCTGGGCAAGACGTCCCCAGTGAGGTGAGGAGAAGCAAGAAGAGGCACCAGAGAGAACTCACCTGATTAGGGGCCTCGCGCAGAGCCTGGGGCTTGGGAGGCGTGGGCAGGGTCTTGTGTTGTGGGGTCAGGCGGGGTGGGGGTGGGGATGGGGCTTAAAACGCCTGGGAATAATAGTGTTACAGTTCAGTGGGGTTTTTTGGCATTTAACACGTAAGTAACACATTTGCATTATAGATTGATTAGAAAATAGAGAAGAAAATAAAAAAGAACTAATTTTAGCCCCCTCTGTTTAAATGTTCATTCTTTAGACACTTTTTAGTGTGTATAAGGGATATGCATTTTTAAACATTTAACGTATGGTTTTAAAATGGGTTCCTTAAGTTTGATAACCTGCCTTTGTTTTCATTTAGAAGTTACTGCGATTCAGCTTAAAGATTTATTCTGTAACATTTAAAAAACTTGTAATTTAGATATATGTACAGAAAATACACAGATAATAAGTGTACAGTACCATACAACATTATTTTCAGTAGCTACATAGAATTTAATCCCTTGTATTTCCTTATTAATCCCATATCATGGGTCATAGAGGATCGTTTAAGTTTGGCATTGTTAAAGTCAATGCTGAGATGAAGGTACTTAAAGAGAAATTATGATACATTATTTCATTAAGGAAAATACCTAGAAATACAATTTCTGAGTCAGTACACAAGTATGTATAGAAGAAAACCTTTTGTGTTAGATGTTCACATGAGGAAAATACTCAAGAATACACAAGTGGTTGTTAAAACCACATGGTCGCCCAAACTTCCACAGAGCAGCTTCATGTGAGGGGATTTCTAGGCCGATAATTCTGGGCACTGGAAGCCTGATGGGGTCTCTCATATGCTCTCCACTTCTCCACTCTTTTAGCTCAGGCTTCACACATCTGTCTTTTCCCAAGAAGAGCAGGAAATGGCCAAAGCCCAGGTAAGGATATTGTGTGTTCCTTCTTTTATTTTACCATGAATGTGATGAGTGATGTAGGAATCTCAGACATAAAAGAAAATTATTTATAAATAAGCATTAGAATCAGGGAAAATGAGACAGCAGCAAGGCCAGGTTAGAATGTAGACAAATGACTTAGGGCAACAGACAGTTATGCAGTACAATATTAGTTGAGTTGCAAATTTCTCTTTGAGCCTCTGGCAGCCAGAGGTAGTCTGGCTCACTTTACTCATCAAGGAGAGAACACATCAAGCCCTCAGGGAAGTAAAGGTTTCCTGCAATTGCCTTTCAAGGCATTTCTTTGCTGAATCTTCGTGTGAATGGTGGAATTGTCGTCAATCACAGCCTAATGATAAATGCAGTCTCTGGTTTCCTGCAGATATTCCTTATAGCATTCTTCAGTGAGCTGGAGACATAATATCTAGATGTAATTTGGGAATGAAATATCTTAGGGAATTTGTTTGTCTTCCAAATGATTTTGCTGAAGTAATTTTCTCAGTTGGACTTTTGATTCTCATTTGGCCAGGGACAAAGTCCTGTAGGCACCCACAGCCCACCATCTTTTTTCTTTCACTTAAATTTTTTTTATTTTTAAAATTAGTGTACTGTAAAATTGATTTTGTTGTTCAGGTCGATAAATGTTAACACCTGTGTAGATTGTTATAACTAATCTATGGGATAGAGAATAGTTTCATCCCACCAAAGAGCTGCCTCATGCAACCCCTTTTAGTCATATCCTCCCCTCCCTGTAACCTCAGGCAACCACAGACCTGTTCTGTGTCACTAGAGTTTTATCTCTTCAGGAATGTCATATAAATGGTATCATACAGTATATAACTTTCCTTTTTTCAAATTAAACTTTCTTTTGCAACAATTGATTGACATGCAGTTGTAAAAATAATACAGAGAGATCTTTACCCAGTTTGCATCAATGGTAGCATCTTGCAAAATTATAGCACAATGTCACAACCAGGATATTCACATTGATATGGTTAAGACACAGTTCCATCACCACAAGGATCCCTTATGTTACCCTTTTATAGCCACATCAATCCCTTTCCCCCCCTCACCCTATGCCTAGACTTCTAGCAATTACTGATCTGTTCTCCATTTCTAGAATTTTGTCATTTCAAGAATGTGATATAAATCAAAGCACATAGTCTGTAACCTTTTGAGATTGGATTTATTTTCACTCAGTATGATTCCCTGGAGATTCAGCCAAGTTGTGTGTGTCCATAGTTCTTTGCTTTTTAGTGCTGAGTGGCATTCCATGATGTAGATGTACCACAGCTTATTTATCCATTTTCCTTTTGAAAGACATTTGAATTATTTTCAGTTTTTGGCAGTTGTGAGTAGAGCTACTTTAAACATTCATATACAGGTTTTTGTGTGAGCATATGTTTTCATTTCTCTAGAGTAAATATTGGATTGCTGGGTCATGTGGTAAGTGTATGGCTTAACTTTTTAGGAATCTGCCAAATTGTTTTCTAGGATGGTTGAATTATTTTTCATTTCCACCAGTAATGTTTAAGAATTCCAATTGCTTCACATTTTTGCCAGCACTTGGTATTGTCAGTACCGTTGACACTTGAATAACGCTGGGGTTAGGGGCACTGACTCCCCCAGTAGTTGAAAATCCACCTACAGTCGGCCCTCTGTATGTGTGTTTCCAACTAACTTGCAGATCGTGTAGTACTGTAGTATGCATTTACTGAAAAAAATCCACATATAAGTGGACCCATGCAGCTCAAACCCATGTTGTTCAAGGGTCAACTGCGTTTTTAATTTTACTCATTCTAGTGTGTAGTGTTATCTCATAATGGCTTTAATTTGCATTGTCCTAATGGCCAATGATGTTGAATATCTTTATAAATACTTATTTACTTTTTACATATCCTCTTTGGCAAAGTGTCCAATCAGGTCTTCTGCCCATTTTTAAATTGGATTGTTTGTTTTATCACTATTGAGGTTTTTAAAAATTAATTAATTAATTTATTTTTGGTTGGGTCTTCGTTGCTGTGGGCGGGCTTTCTCTAGTTGTGGCGAGCGGGGGCTACTCTTCGTTGCGGTGCGCGGGCCGCTCACTGTTGTGGTCTCTCCCATTGCGGAGCACAGGCTCTGGATGCGCAGGCTCAGCGGCCGTGGCTCACGGGCCCAGCCGCTCCGTGGCATGTGGGATCTTCCCGGACCGGGGCAGGAACCCGTGTCCCCTGCATCAGCAGGTGGACTCTCAACCACTGCACACCAGGGAAGCCCTATTTTTAATTTTTTCAAGAACCTCTATACTGTTTTCCCTAATGGCTGCACCAATTTACATTATCACTAACAGTGCACAAGGATTCCCTTTTCTCCACATCCTTGCTGACACTTGCTATTGCTTGTCTCTTTGATAATGGCCATTCTGACAGGTGTGAGATGATAACTCATTGTAGTTTTGATTTGCATTTCTCTGATGATTAATGATGTTGAGCATTCTTTCATGTGTTTGCTGGCAATCTGTATATCTTCTTTGGAGAAATGTCTATTTAGGTCTTCTGCCCAATTTTGGATTCAGTTGTTTGTTTTTTTGATATTGAGCTGCATGAGCTGCTTGTAAATTTTGGAGATTAATCCTTTGTCAGTTGCTTCATTTGCAAATATTTTCTCCCATTCTGAGGGTTGTCTTTTGGTCTTGTTTATGGTTTCCTTTGCTGTGCAAAAGCTTTGAAGTTTCATTAGGTCCCATTTGTTTATTTTTGTTTTTATTTTCATTTCTCTAAGAGGTGGGTCAAAAAGGATCTTGCTGTGATTTATGTCATAAGAGTGTTCTGCCTTTGTTTTCTTCTAAGACTTTGATAGTTTCTGGCCTTACATTTAGGTCTTTAATCCATTTTGAGCTTATT
Source organism: Aethalodelphis obliquidens (assembly GCF_003676395.1). Taxonomy (NCBI): domain Eukaryota; kingdom Metazoa; phylum Chordata; class Mammalia; order Artiodactyla; family Delphinidae; genus Aethalodelphis; species Aethalodelphis obliquidens. The sequence goes on along the minus strand of NW_020838237.1, from coordinate 2,309 downwards.
TTTGTGTACACTGTTAGGGAGTGTTCTAACCTCATACTTTTAAGGTACCTGTCCAGTTTTCCCAGCACCACTTATTGAAGAGGCTGTCTTTTCTCCACTGTATATTCTTGCCTCCTTTATCAAAGATAAGGTGACCATATGTGCGTGGGTTTATCTCTGGGCTTTCTATCCTGTTCCGTTGATCTATATTTCTGTTTTTGTGCGAGGACCATACTGTCTTGATTACTGTAGCTTTCTAGTATAGTCTGAAGTCAGGGAGCCTGATTCCTCCAGCTCCATTTTTCGTTCTCAAGATTGCTTTGGCTATTCGGGGTCTTTTGTGTTTCCATACAAATTGTGAAATTTTTGGTTCTAGTTCTGTGAAAAATGCCAGTGGTAGTTTGATAGGGATTGCATTGACTCTTTAGATTGTTTGGGTAGTAGAGTCATTTTCACAATGTTGATTCTTCCAATCCAAGAACATGGTGTATCTCTCCATCTATTTGTATCATCTTTAATTTCTTTCATCAGTGTCTTATAATTTTCTGCATACAGGTCTTTTGTCTCCTTAGGTAGGTTTATTCCTAGATATTTTATTCTTTTTCTTGCAATGGTAAATGGGAGTGTTTTCTTAATTTCAGTTTCAGATTTTTCATCATTAGTGTATAGGAATGCCAGGGATTTCTGTGCATTAATTTTGTATCCTGCTACTTTACCAGATTCATTAATTAGCTCTAGTAGTTTTCTGGTAGCATCTTTAGGATTCTCTATATATAGTATCATGTCATCTGCAAACAGTGACAGCTTTACTTCTTCTTTTCTGATTTGGATTCCTTTTATTTCTTTTTCTTCTCTGATTGCTGTGGCTAAAACTTCCAAAACTATGTCGAGTAAGAGTGGTGAGAGTGGGCAACCTTGTCTTGTTCCTGATCTTTGTGGAAATGCTTTCAGTTTTCCACCATTGAGGATGATGTTGGCTGTGGGTTTGTCATATATGGCCTTTATTATGTTGAGGAAAGTTCCCTCTGTGCCTACTTTCTGCAGTGTTTTTATCATAAATGGGTGTTGAATTTTGTCGAAAGCTTTGTATGCATCTGTTGAGATGATCATATGGTTTTTCTCCTTCAATTTGTTAATATGGTGTATCACATTGATTGATTTGCATATATTGAAGAATCCTGGCATTCCTGGAATAAACCCCATTTGATCATGGTGTATGATCCTCTTAATGTGCTGTTGGATTCTGTTTGCTAGTATTTTGTTGAGGATATTTGCATCTATGTTCATCAGTGTTATTGGCCTGTAGTTTTCTTTCTTTGCGACATCCTCGTCTGGTTTTGGTATCAGGGTGATGGTGGCCTCGTAGAATGAGTTTGGGAGTGTTCCTCCCTCTGCTATATTTTGGAAGAGCTTGAGAAGGATAGGTGTTAGCTTTTCTCTAAATGTTTGATAGAATTTGCCCGTGAAGCCATCTGGTCCTGGGCTTTTGTTTGTTGGAAGATTTTTAATCACAGTTTCAATTTCAGTGCTTGTGACTGGTCTCTTCATATTTTCTATTTCTTCCTGATTCAGTCTTGGCATGTTGTGCATTTCTAAGAATTTGGCCATTTCGTCCGGGTTGTCCATTTTATTGGCATAGAGTTGCTTGTAGTAATCTCTCATGATGTTTTGTATTTCTGCAGTGTCAGTTGTTACTTTTTCTTTTTCATTTCTAATTCTATTGATTTGAGTCTTCTCCCTTTTTTTCTTGATGAGTCTGGCTAATGGTTTATCAATTTTGTTTATCTTCTCAAAGAACCAGCTTTTAGTTTTATTGATCTTTGCTATCGTCTCCTTCATTTCTTTTTCATTTATTTCTGATCTGACCTTTATGATTTCTTTCCTTCTGCTAACTTTGGGGTTTTTTTGTTCTTCTTTCTTTAAGTGCTTTAGGTGCAAGGTTAGGTTGTCTATTCGAGATGTTTCCTGTTTCTTAAGGTAGGATTGTATTGGTATAAACTTCCCTCTTAGAACTGCTTTTGCTGCATCCCATAGGTTTTGGGTCGTCGTGTCTCCTCTGTCATTTGTTTCTAGGTATTTTTTGATTTCCTCTTTGATTTCTTCAGTGATCACTCTGTTATGAAGTAGTGTATTGTTTAGCCTCCATATGTTTGTATTTTTTACAGATCTTTTCCTGTAATTGATATCTAGTCTCATAATGTTGTGGTTGGAAAAGATACTTGATACAATTTCAATTTTCTTAAGTTTACCAAGGCTTGATTTGTGACCCAAGATATGATCTATCCTGGAGAATGTTCCATGAGCACTTGAGAAAAATGTGTATTCTGTTG
>NW_020838236.1:0-26079 GCF_003676395.1 Aethalodelphis obliquidens | reverse complement strand
TGTGTGTGTGTGTGTGTGTGTGTGTGTGTGTGTGTGTGTGTGTGTGTATCTAAGAAAGCTTCTCTATGCTTGGTAGAGACTTGGGATTGGCCCGGCTGTCCAATGTTGACTAAAGCTGCTGCTGTGACAGATGTTCTTTTGTGTAGGGATTCATTTTGTGGTATTTAGTACAAAAACTTGAGGTAAACAGTTACTGCTCAAAGATTCATACTCTACATTAAAACCTCCTTATTAGCAATCTGATTCAATGGCCACATAACCCAGAGTCCTGAGATAGTCATCTGCCACCTATTGAACATATTTCATCAGATAATGGTGTGAGAACCAGCTGGGTGGCAGCCCTGCGAGGTCAGAAGTTGCTTCTTGAGCTCCAAGGATCCATCGGAAGCTGATTATTAAAGTGTCAACCAGTACCCTCCCCTTTGCACTCCGTCTAAGGTCTGCTGGTTTCAACAGCACACAAGCAAAATCCCGGGTGAGAAGACCTAGAGGGAAAGCCAGCCCTGGAAGTTGGGCTCTGCTGGTTTTTTTGCTGTGTGACCACTTTTTCTCTTTTCCTGCCCTCATACCCATGCTACTAACTCTCACTGTACAATTGACCCTTGAACAACATGGGTTTGAACTGCATGGCTCCACTTATACACAATTTTTTTCAGTAGTAAATACTACAGTACTACATGATCCATGGTTGATGGAATCCACGGATGCAGAGGAACTGCATATACAGAAGGCCAACGATGAGTTATAGATGGAATTTTGATTGCACAGATGGTGGGCCCCCTAATCCCTGTGATGCTCAAAGCTTAACGGTATATGTCATCAAAAGTTCCCTCAAGTCCCCTCAGACGTAGAGGAGTTCTGGTTCATGGAGGAGAATGGGTGATGTGCAGAGCTCTGAATTGCCCAAGGTGAAGGCTCTTTAAGCTCCAGAGGTTTTCTTTTCATCATCCAGACACCCAGGGTTATAGATCCTGTGAGAAGGCTGCTGCACAGGTTCAGCTCTTCTGGGGTTAGGAAATTGTTAGTGGAAATAAGACACCATTTTTATCAAACTCTCCTCATGTCTTGCCTTCTGGGATCTCACTCTCTGTCGCTGGTGTTTTGTCCCTAGCTTCAGGAGAGGTCTGAAGGATGGTTGGCAAATGCAGCTGGAATGCCCATCATTTCCACACATATGTTCCCTCTGCAGGACAAGGGAAACTGATTTTCTGATTAGCCAGAGAATTCTTTGTCCTTTTGTCTTTTCCATTTTGCATCTGGAACAGTATTTCTTCTCCAAAGCCTCAGAAGCTAGTTTTCTAAAAACAAATGAGAAAAAGAAAGATAATTAAAGTGAGCCAAAGTAGAGAACACATTGAAGGGTGAGATCTCCATCTAGTTTATCTAGCTTTGTAAAATGTTATTTGTCTTGACGAATATTTCCATATTTCATCTCGTTCCTCCTGTGTGTTCATACATCAAATCAACATGGTGTGACTTGCTCTAGTAAAGGGGAACTGAAGGTCAAGACATTCAATTGCCCAGTAGCCACAGGGACACTTTTTTTGTATAACACCTGACTGGTTAGCAAATAGAATTCTGGTTATGGAATCTATTACGGCCCACAGCGGTCTTCACAGTAACTCTCATAACAGAAGCATGGCTGCTCATCTGTAAAATTTATATTTGTCTTTACTGGTTCTCTCAGGAATATCCCTGGACTTGAGGAGCTGGTGGTAGATGTGTGCATCTGCCTTTCCAGTCTCCCGTGTCAGAGCCTTCTTCCTGTGTAGGAACTATGTCTGGGTCCTCAGTGTGTGGAGTGGGCCTAGCATGGCAGTGTAGGCTCATTACAGGTAACCTTGCAAAGCTCACAGAGTGTTGTTGACTTGGAAAAAAGTTGTACCCAGTCACTGGACTTGCCCTTTTCACCTGGGCCCAAGTCTGTAGGGATACACAGGCCCTGGTGGTGGGATTTGCAAAGGCACCAGAAAGGTCTCCCGTTGCCTGGAAAGACTGCGCCCACCAACGTGCATTCATGGTAAGCTTCCTAGAGCTCCGCCCTTTTTGTGTTAAGCAATCCCTTCTACCTGTAAAACTCTGAATGTGGCACTGGAGGACATTGATGGTTAAATTCCTTCCTCTGAGGTCAGGACCGGGCCCTGGGGCCAGAGGCAGAGGCTCCAAAGCCATACAGAACCTGGGAGCTTTGTTCTCCATCATCTTGTCTTGCAGTGAGGCAGCACTTGCTGTGCATTTTTTTGGGAAAAGATGTTTTAATTTTTAATTTTTTAATTTTTTAAATTTTTTAATTAAAAGACAAATTTTTAATTTGTTTTATTTTAAAATTTATTTTATTTAAAAAACTTATTTTATATTGGAGTATAGTTGATTAACAATGTTATGTTAATTTCAGGTGTACAGCAAAGTGATTCAGTTATACAATACATATATCTATTCTTTTTCAATTCTTTTCCGATTTAGGTTATTACAGAATATTGAGCAGTGTTCCCTGCGCTATACAGTAGGTCCTTCTTGGTTATCTCTTTTAAATATAGCAGTGTGTACATGTCAATCCCCAAATCCCAATCTATTTCTGTCCCCCCACCGCCCCGCTTTCCCCCTGGTAACCATAAGTCCGTTCTCCAAGTCTATGGACCTCTTTCTGTTCTGTAAATAAGCTCATTTGCATCTTTTTTTTTTTTTAGATTCTGCATATAGGTGATATCATGTAATATTTGTCTTTCTCTGTCTGACTGACTTCACTTATTATGATAATCTCCAGGTCCATCCATGCTGCTGCACATGGCATTATTTCATTCTTTAAAATGGCTGAGTAATATTCCATTGTGTATATGTACCACATCTTCTTTATCCATTCCTCTTTCGATAGACATTTAGGTGGCTTCCATGTCTTGGCTATTGTAAATAGTACTGCAGTGAACAATGGGGTTCATATATCCTTTTGAACCATGGTTTTCTCCAGATATATGCCCAGGAGTGGAATTGCTGGATCATATGGTACCTCTATTTTTTTTTTTTGTTAGTTTCTGCTTTATAACAAAGTGAATCAGCTATACGTATACATACATATATCCCCATATCCCCTCCCTCTTGCCTCTCCCTCCCTCCCTCCCTATCCCACCCCTCGAGTTGGACACAAAGCACTGAGCTGATCTCCCTGTGCTATGCAGCTGCTTCCCACTAGCTATCTATTTTACATTTGGTAGTGTATATATGTCCATGCCACTCTCTCACTTCATCCCAACTTACCCTTCCCCCTCCCTGTGTCCTCAAGTCCATCTCTACGTCTGCGTCTTTATTCCTGTCCTGCCACTAGGTTCTTCAGAACCATATTTTTTTAGATTCCATATATGTGTGTTAGCATATGGTATTTGTTTTTCTCTTTCTGACTTACTTCACTCTGTATGACAGTCTCTATGTCCATCCACCTCACTACAAATAACTCAATTTCATTTCTTTTTATGGCTGAGTAATATTCCATTGTATGTATGTGCCACATCTTTATCCATTCATCTGTTGATGGACACTTAGGTTGCTTCCATGTCCTGGCTATTGTAAATAGAGCTGCAGTGAACATTGTGGTACATGACTCTTTTTGAATTATGGTTTTCTCAGGGTATATGCCCAGTAGTGGGTTGCTGGGTTGTATGGTAGTTCTATTTGTAGTTTTTTAAGGAACCTCCATACTGTTCTCCATAGTGGTTATACCAATTTACATTACCACCAGCAGTGTAGGAGGGTTCCCTATTCTCCACACCCTCTCCAGAATTTATTGTTTGTAGAGTTTTTGATGATGGCCATTCTAACTGGTGTGAGGTGATATCTCATTGTAGTTTTGGTTTGCATTTCTCTAACAATTAGCGATGTTGAGCATCCTTTCATGTGCTTTCTGGATATCTGTATGTCTTCTTTGGAGAAATGGGTCTTCTGCCTATGTTTTTTTGGTTGTCAGTAAATATTTATTAATTTGCTCTTTTATCTTCTGGCTTCATTTCTCAAATTCTATGTTTTCTTTTGTTTCCTGGGACATAAACATTTATACATTGCTTATTATTATCTTTTATTTTACTTATTTTTATTTAATTTTTATTTTATATTGGAGCATAGTTGACTAACAATGATGTGTTAGTTACAGGTGTACAGCAAAGTGATTCAGTTATACCCATCCAGATATCCATTCTTTTTCTTTTTCTTTTTTTAACTTTTTTTTTTTTAAGATGTTGGGGGTAGGAGTTTATTAATTAATTAATTTATTTTTGCTGTGTTGGGTCTTCGTTTCTGTGTGAGGGCTTTCTCTAGTTGTGGCAAGTGGGGACCACTCTTCATCACGGTCCGCGGCCCTCTCACTATCGCAGTCTCTCTTGTTGCAGAGCGCAGGCTCAGTAGTTGTGGCTCACGGGCCTAGTTGCTCTGCAGCATGTGGGATCTTCCCAGACCAGGGCTCGAACCCGTGTCCCCTGCATTAGCAGGCAGATTCTCAACCACTGCGCCACCAGGGAAGCCCTTAACTTTTTATTTTATATTGGAGTATAGTTGATTAACAATGTTAGTTTCAGGTGTACAGGAAAGTGATTCAGTTATACATATACACATATCTATTCTTTTTCAAATTCATTTCCCATTTAGGTTATTACAGAATACTGAGCCGAGTTCCCTTTGCTATACAGTAGGTCCTTGTTGGTTATCTATTTTAAATAGTGTGGACGTGTCAATCCCAAACTCCCAATCTATTCCCCCCACCCCCCTGCCACAGTTTCCCCGTGGTAACCATAAGTTCATTCTCTAAGTCTCAGTGTTTGTGTTTTGTAAATAAGTTCATTTGTATCATTTTTTTTTTAGATTCCGCCTATAAGTGATAGCATATAAATTTGGCTTTCTCTGTCTGACTTAACATGACTTAGTATAATAATCTCCAGGTCTACCCATGTTGCTGCAAATGGCATTATTTTGTTCTTTTTAATGGCTGAGTAATATTCCATTGTATATATGTACCACATCTTCTTTATCCATTCATTTATTGAGAGACATTTAGGTTGCTTCCATGTCTTGGATATTGGAAACAGAGCTGCAATGAACATCAGGGTTCATGTATCCTTTTGAACTGTATTTTTCTCTGGATATATACCCAGGAGTGGGATTTCTGGATCATATGGTAGCTCTATTCTTAGTTTTTTAAAGAACCTCTGTACTGTTCTCCATAGTGGTTATACCAATTTACATTACCACCAGCAGTGTAGGAGTGTTCCCTTTTCTCCACATCCTCTCCAGCATTTATTGTTTGTAGACTTCTTGATGATGGCCATTCTGACTGGTGTGAGGTGATATCTCATTGTAGTTTTGATATGCAGTTCTCTAATAAGTAACAATGTTGAGCATCTTTTCATGTGTCTCCTGGATATCTGTATGTCTTCTTTGGAGGAATGTCTATTTAGGACTTCTGCCCATTTTTTGATTGGGTTGTTAGTTTTTCTAGTATTGAGCTGCATGAACTGTTTGTAAATTTTGGAGATTAATTCCTTGTCAGTCGCATCATTTGCAAATATTTTCTCCCATTCTGTGTGTTGTCTTTTCATTTTGTTTATGTATTCTTTTGCTGTGCAAAAGCTTTTGAGTTTAACTAGGTCCCATTTGTTTATTTTTGTCTTTATTTTCATTACTCTAGGAGGTTGGTCAAAAAAAATCTTGCTGCGATTTATGTCAGAGCACTCTCTGCCTGTGTTTTCCTCTAAGAGTTTTATAGTATCCAGTCTTACATTTAGGTGTTTGATCCACTTTAAGTTTATTTTTGGTGTTAGGGAGTGTTTTTTTTTCTGATTTGAATTTTATTTTACTTTTTTATACAGCAGGTTCTTATTAGTTCTCTATTTCATACAAATTAGTGTATATATGTAAATCCCAATCTCCCAATTCATCCCCCCACCCCCGCTTTTCCCCCTTGGTGTCCATAGGTTTCTTCTCTACATTTGTGTCTCTATTTCTGCCTTGCAAACAGGTTCATCTGTACTATTTTTCTAGGTTCCACAATATGCGTTAATACACAATATTTGTTTTTCTCTTTCTGACTTACTTCACTCTGTATGACAGTCTCTAGGTCCATCCACGTCTCTACAGATGACCCAGTTCCATTCTTTTTTATGACTGAGTAATAGTCCATGTAGATATGTACCACATCTTCTTTATCCATTTGTCTGTCAACGGGCATTTAGGTTGCTTCCATGACGTGGCTATTATAAGTAGTGCTGCAGTGAACATTGGGGTACATGTGTTTTTTTGAATTATGGTTTTCTCAGGATATATATGCCCAGTAGTGGGATTGCTGGGTCATATGGTAATTCTATTTTTAGGTTTTTTTTTTAACATCTTTATTGGAGTATAATTGCTTTACAATGGTGTCTTAGTTTCTGCTTTATAACAACATTAATCAGTTATGCATATACATATGTTCCCATACCTCTTCCCTCTTGTGTCTCCCTTCCTCCCACCCTCCCTATCCCACTCCTCCAGGCAGTCACAAAGCACCGAGCTGATCTCCCTGTGCTATGCGGCTGCTTCCCACTAGCTATCTATTTTACGTTTGGTAGTGTATATATGTCCATGCCTCTCTCATTTTGTCACAGCTTACCCTTCCCCCTCCCCGTATCCTCAAGTCCATTCTCTAGTAGGTCTCTGTCTTTATTCCCGTCTTGCCCCTAGGTTCTTCATAACCTTTTAAAATTTTTTCTTAGATTCCATATATATGTGTTAGCATACAGTATTTGTTTTTCTCTTTCTGAGTTACTTCACTCTGTATGGCAGACTCTAGGTCCATCCACCTCACTACAAATAACTCAATTTTGTTTCTTTTTATGGCTGAGTAATATTCCATTGTATATATGTGCCACATCTTTTTTATCCATTCATCTGTTGATGGACACTTAGGTTGCTTCCATGTCTTGGCTATTGTAAATAGAGCTGCAATGAACATTTTGGTACATGACTCTTTTTGAATTATGGTTTTCTCAGGGTATATGCCCAGTAGTGGGATTGCCGGGTCGTATGGTAGTTCTATTTTTAGTTTGTTAAGGAACCTCCATACTGTTCTCCACAGTGGCTGTATCAATTTACATTCCCACCAACAGTGCAAGAGTGTTCCCTTTTCTCCACACCCTCTCCAGCATTTATTGTTTCTAGATTTTTTGATGATGGCCATCCTGACCAGTGTGAGATGATATCTCATTGTAGTTTTGATTTGCATTTCTCTAATGATTAGTGATGTTGAGTATCTTTTCGTGTATTTGTTGGCAATCTGTATATCTTCTTTGGAGAAATGTCTATTTAGGTCTTCTGCCCAGTTTTGGATTGGGATGTTTGTTTTTTATGATATTGAGCTGATGAGCTGCTTGTAAATTTTGGAGATTAATCCTTTGTCAGTTGTTTCATTTGCAAATATTTTTCTCCCATTCTGAGGGTTGTCTTTTTGTCTTATTTATAGTTACCTTTGCTGTGCAAAAGATTTTAAGTTTCATTAGGTCCCATTTGTTTATTTTTGTTTTTATTTCCATTACTCTAGGAGGTGGGTAACAAAGGATCTTGCTGTGATTTATGTCAAAGAGTGTTCTTCCTGTGTTTTCCTCTAAGAGTTTTATAGTGTCCGGTCTTACATTTAGGTCTCCAATCCATTTTGAGTTTATTTTTGTGTATAGTGTTAGGGAGTGTTCTAATTTCATTCTTTTACATGTAGCTGTCCAGTTTTCCCAGCACCACTTATTGGAGAGACTGTCTTTTCTCCAATGTATAGTCTTGCCTCCTTTGTCATAGATTAGGTGACCATAGGTGCATGGGTTTATCTCTGGGCTTTCTATCCTGTTCCATTGATCTATATTTCGGTTTTTGCACCAGTACCATATTGTCTTGTTTACTGTAGCTTTGTATTATAGTCTGAAGTCAGGGAGTCTGATTCCTCCAGCTCCGTTATTTTCCCTCAAGACTGCTTTGGCTGTTTGGGGTCTTCTGTGTCTCCATACAAATTTTAAGACATTTTGTTCTAGTTCTGTAAAAAATGCCACTGGTAATTTGATAGGGAGTGCATTGAATCTGTAGATTGCTTTGGGTAGTATAGTCATTTTCACAATATTGATTCTTCCAGTCCAAGAACATGGTATATCTCTCCATCTGTTTGTGTCATCTTTGATTTCTTTCATCAGTGACTTATAGTTTTCTGAGTATAGGTCTTTTACCTCCTTAGGTAGGTTTATTCATAGGTATTTTATTCTTTTTGTTGCAATGGTGAATGGGATTGTTTCCTTAATTTCTCTTTCTGATCTTTTGTTGTTAGTGTATAAGAATGCAAGAGATTTCTGTGTATTAATTTTGTATCCTGCAACTTTACCAAATTCTTTGATTAGCTCTAGTAGTTTTCTGGTGGCATTTTTAGGATTCTCTATGTATAGTATCATGTCATCTGCAAACAGTGACAGTTTTACTTCAATTTGTATTCCTTTTATTTCTTTTTCTTCTCTGATTGCCATGGCTAGGACTTTCATAACTATGTTGAATAACAGTGGCGAGAGTGGACATCCTTGTCTTGCTCCTGATCTTAGAGGAAATGCTTTCAGTTTTTCACCATTGAGAATGATGTTTGCTGTGGGTTTGTCGTATATAGCCTTTATTATGTTGAGGTAGGTTCCCTTTATGCCCACTTTCTGGAGAGTTTTTATCATAAATGGGTGTTGAATTTTTTCAGAAGCTTTTTCTGCGTCTATTGAGATGATCATATGATTTTTATTCTTCAGTTTGTTAATATGGTGTATCATGTTGATTGATTTGCATATATTGAAGAATTCTTGCATCCTTGGGATAAATCCCACTTGATCATGGTGTATGATCTTTTTAATGTGTTTTTGGATTCTGTTTGCTAGTATTGTGTTGAGGATTTTTACATCTGTATTCATCAGTGATATTGTTTTGTAATTTTCTTTCTTTTTTTAAAAGAATTAATTATTTTTTATTTTTGGCTGTGTTGGGTCTTCGTAGCTAAGTGTGGGCTTTCTCTAGTTTCCGTGAGTGGTGGCTAGTCATTGTTGTGGTGTGCAGGCTTCTCGTTGCAGTGGTTTCTCTTGTTGCGGAGCACAGGCTCTAGGCATGTGGGCTTCAGTAGTTGTGGCATGTGGGTTCAGTAGTTGTGGCACGTGGGCTCAGTAGTTATGGCTCACGGGCTTTAGAGCGCAGGCTCAGTTGTAATGCACGGACTTAGTTGCTCTGTGGCGTGTGGTATCTTCCTGGGACAGGGCTCGAACCCATGTCCCCTGAATTGGCAGGTTGATTCTTAACCACTGAGCCACCAGGGAAGCCCTGTAATTTTCTTTTTGTAGTATCTCTGTCTGGTTTTGGTATCAGGGTGATGGTGGCCTCCTACAATGAGTTTGGGAGTGTTTCTTCCTCTGCAATTTTTTGGAAGAGTTTGAGAAAGATAGGTGTTAGCTCTACTCTGAATATTTGATACAATTCACCTGTGAAGCCATCTGGCCCTGGACTTTTGTTTGTCGGAAGATTTTTTTTTTTTTTTTTGGCAGTACGCGGGCCTCTCACTGTTGTGGCCTCTCCCATTGCGGAGCACAGGCTCAGGATGTGCAGGCTCAGCGGCCATGCCTCACGGGCCCAGCCGCTCCGTGGCATATGGGATCCTCCCGGCCTGGGGCACGAACCCATGTCCCCTGCATCGGCAGGCGGACTCCCAACCACTGCGCCACCAGGGAAGCCCCTGTCGGAAGATTTTTAATCACAGTTTCAATTTCATTACTTGTGGTTGGTCTGTTCATATTTTCTCTTTCTTCCTGGTTCAGTCTTGGAAGGTTATACCTTTCTGAGAATTTGTCCATTTCTTCCCGGTTGTCTGTTTTATTGGCACAAAGTTGCTTGTAGTAGTCTCTTATGATGCTTTGCATTTCTGTGGTGTCCATTGTAACTTCTCCTTTTTTATTTCTAATTTTATTGATTTGAGTCCTCTCCCTCTTTTTCTTGATGAGTCTGGCTAAAGGTTTATCAATTTTGTTTATCTTCTCAAAGAACCAGCTTTTAGTTTCATTGATCTTTTCTATTGTTTTCTTTGTCTCTATATCATTTATTTCTGCTCTGATATTTATGATTCCTTTCCTTCTGCTAACTTCGGGTTTTGTTTGTTCTTCTTTCTCTAGTTCCTTTAGGTGTAAGGTTAGATTGTTTATTTGAGATTTTTCTTATTTTTTGAGGTAGGCTTGTATAGCTATAAACTTCCCTCTTAGAACTGTTTTGCTGCATCCCATAGGTTTTAGATCTTTGTGTTTTTGTTGTAATATGTCTGTAGATATTTTTTGATTTCCTCTTTGATTTCTTCAGTGATCTCTTGGTTATTTACTAACGTATGTTTAGCCTCCATGTGTTTGTGTTTTTTACGTTTTTTTCCCTGTCACTGATTTCTAATCTCGTGGCATTGTGGTTGGAAAAGATGTTTGATATGATTTCAATTTTCTTAAATTTACCGAGGCTTGATTTGTGACCCAAGATGTGATCTATCCTGGAGAATGTTACGTGTGCACTTGAAAAGAAAGTGTAATCTGCTGTTTTTGGATGGAATGTCCTATAAATATCAGTTAAATCTATCTGATCTATTGTGTCATTTAAAGCTTGTGTTTCCTTATTTATTTTCATTTTCGATGATCTGTCCATTGGTGTAAGTGAGGTGTTAAAGTCCCCCACTATTATTGTGTTACTGTCGATTTCCTCTTTTATAGCTGTTAGCAATTGCCTTATGTATTGAGGTGTTCCTATTTGGGGGCATATATATTTATAATTGTTATATCTTCTTCTTGGATTGATCCCTTGATCATTATGTAGTGTCCTTCTTTGTCTCTTGTAACATTCTTTATTTTAAAGTCTATTTTATCTGGTATGAGTATTGCTACTCCAGCTTTCTTTTGATTTCCATTTGCATGGAATATCTTTTTCCATCCCCTTACTTTCAGTCTGTATGTGTCCCTAGGTCTGAAGTGGGTCTCTTGTAGACACCATATATATGGGTCTTGCTTTTGTACCCATTCAGTGAGCCTGTGTCTTGTGGTTGGAGCATTTAATTAATTCATGTTTAAGGTAATTATCGATATGTATGTTCCTATGGCCATTTTCTTAATTGTTTTGGGTTTGTTTTTGTAGGTCCTTTTCTCCTCTTGTGTTTCCCACTGAGAGGAGTTCCTTTAGCATTTGTTGTGGAGCTGGTTTGGTGGTGCTCAATTCTCTTAGCTTTTGGTTGTCTGTAAAACTTTTTTTTTTTTTTTTCTAGTGAAAACTTTTATATTTAGAATTAGTCAGCTGGACTCAGTTTAGATGATCCCAATTTTGTTGGCAACATCCAAAGCGTCATAGTCAGGAGCCAGTCGAACATATGCCTTCTTCTCTCCATCAGGCCTGATCAGGGTGTTGACCTTAGCCACGTCAATGTCATAGAGCTTCTTCACAGCCTGTTTAATCTGGTGCTTGTTGGCCTTGACATCCACAATGAACACCAGTGTGTTGTTGTCTTCTATTTTCTTCATGGCTGACTCGGTGGTGAGGGGGAACTTGATGATGGCATAGTGGTCAAGCTTGTTTCTCCTAGGGGCGCTCTTCCGAGGATATTTGGGCTGCCTCCTGAGCCGCAGTGTTTTGGGCCGTCGGAAGGTGGGTGACGTCCGGATCTTCTTTTTTTTGTGGCTGTGTACGCCTTTCAACACTGCTTTCTTGGCCTTCAAAGCTTTTGCTTTGGCTTCGGCTTTGGGAGGGGCAGGGACTTCCTTCTTCGCTTTCGGCGCCATCTTCGTGAAAAGGGTTTCCGAGACTTGTTCCCACGGCTTATAGAGTCAAGTCTCACAGAAGACTCGCGATACTTTTTAGTTAAAGCTGATTCTGTAAAACTTTTGATTTCTCTGTTGAATCTGAATGAGATCCTTGCCCGGTAGAATATCTTCGTTATAGGTTCTTCCCTTTCATCACTTTAAATATATCATGCCCCTCCCTTCTGGCTTGTAGAGTTTCTGCTGAGAAATCCGCTGTTAACTTTATGGGAGTTCCCTTGTATGTTATTTGTCGTTTTTCCCTTGTTGCTTTCAATAATTTTTCTTTTTTTAATTTTTGTCAGTTTGATTACTGTGTGTCTCAGCATTTTTCTCCTTGGGTTTATCCTGCCTGGGACTCTCTGCGCTTCCTGGACTTGGGTGGCTATTTCCTTTACCATTTTAGGGAAGTTTTCAACTGATCTCTTTAAATGTTTTCCCAGTCCCTTTCTTTTTCTCTTCTTCTTCTGGAACCCCTATAATTCGAATGTTGGTGTGTTTAATGTTGTCCCAGAGGTCTCTGAGACTGTCCTCAGTTCTTTTCATTCTTTTTTCTTTATTCTGTTCCACGGCAGTGAATTCCACCATTCTGTCTTCCAGGTCACTTATCTGTTCTTCTGCCTCAGTTATTCTGCTATTGATTTCTTCTAGTGTATTTTTAATTTCAGTTATTGTATTGTTCATCTCTGTTTGTTCTTTAATTCTTCTAGCTCTTTGTTAAACATTTCTGGCATCTTTTTGATCTTTGCCTACATTCTTTTTCCAAGGTTCTGGATCATCACTATCATTATTCTGCATTGTTTTTCTGGATGGTTGCCTATCTCCACTTAATTTAGTTGTTTTTCTGGGGTTTTATCTTGTTCCTTCATCTGGTACACAGTCCTCTGCCTTTTCATCTTGTCTGTCTTTCTTTGAATGTGGTTTTCGCTCCACAGGTTGCAGAATTGTAGTTCTTCTTGCTTCTGCTGTCTGCCCTCTCGTGGATTAGGCTACCTAAGAGGCTTGTGCAAGCTTCCTGATCGGAGGGACTGGTGGTGGGTAGAGCTGGGTGTTGCTCTGGTGGGCAGAGCTCAGTAAAACTTTAATCTGCTTGTCTGCTGATGGGTGGAGCTGAGTTCCCTCCCTGTTGGTTGTTTGGCCTGAGGCAACCCAGCACTGGATCCTGCCCGGCTCTTTGGTGAGGCTAATGGCGGACTCTGGGAGGGCTCACACCAAGGAGTACTTCCCAGAACTTCTGCTGCCAGTGTCCTTGTCCTCATGGTGGGCCACAGCCACACCCCGCCTCTGCAGGAGACCCTCCAACACTAGCAGGAAGGTCTGGCTCAGTCTCCTATGGGGTTGCTGCTCTTTCCCCTGGGTGCCAATGCGCACACTACTTTGTGTGTGCCCTCCAAGAGTGGAGTCTCTGTTTCCCCCAGTCCTGTCGAAGTCCTGCAATCAAATCCCACTAGCCTTCAAAGTCTGATTCTCTAGGAATTCCTCCTCCCATTGCCGGACCCCCCAGGTTGGGAATCCTGATGTGGGACTCTGAACCTTCACTCCAGTGGGTGGACTTCTGTGGTATAAGTGTTCTCCAGTTTGTGAATCACCCACCCAGCAGTTATGGGATTTGATTTTATTGTGATTGCGCCCCTCCTACCGTCTCATTGTGGCTTCTCCTGTGTCCTTGGCTGTGGGGTATCTTTTTTGGTGAGTTCCAGTGTCTTCCTGTCAATGATAGTTCAGCAGTTAGCTGTGATGCCAGTGGTCTCACAAGAGGGAGTGAGTGCACATCCTTCTACTCTGCCATCTTGAACAAATCTGTGGCTAGTTCTTTGTGTTTGGATGTAGAATATTGTTTTTTGGTAGGATCCAGCATTTTAAAAAAATTTATTTGTTTGTTTTTGACTGCACTGGGTCTTTGTTGTTGTGTGCGGGATTCTTTCTCCAGTTGCAGTGAGCGGGGCTACTCTTTGTTGCGGTGTGTGGTCTTCTCATTGCGGTGGCTTCTCTTGTTGTGGAGCACGGGATATAGGTGTGTGGGCTCAGTAGTTGTGGCTTGCAGGCTCTAGAGTGCAGGCTCAGTGGTTTTGGCACCTGGGTTTAGTTGCTCTGCAGCATATGGAATCTTCCTGGACCAGGGTTCGAATCCGTGTCCCCTGCCTTGGCAGGCGGGTTCTTAACCATTAACCCACCAGGGAAGTCCCCAGCATTTTTGTCAATGGTTGTTCAGTAGTTTGTTATGATTTTGGTGTTTTTGTAAAGAGGTGAGCTCATGTCCTTCCACTCTACCATCTTGCAAAGTCCTTCCCAAAATGTAAATCTTTATTCTAAGCAGGGAATTATTTTTTCAATAGGCTTCATCAGAGAAAAAAGTCATTAGGGTGCAAACAAGCTCAGGGAAAAAATTGTTTTCCCTGAAAACCCAAATGAATAGAATGTGGTAGAGCTGGGCAGCAAATTGTCAGTGAGCATCTCTATTGCAGAAAACTCATCCACATCAGTCAGCTCTAGGAGTCCTATGAGAGAACTGTAAAATGAGGTCACTGGAATGGATGAGCTACTTCCACTTGGAGAGGCTGTAATTCCAGTCCATAAGATGGATCTTCAGTCACTTTTCCCAAAAAGGTATAAAATGATCACCCCAAACCCAGGTAGTCTTTGTCCCCTCTGAAACAGTCATTCCAAGTACTCCTGCCAACATGAGCTGTGACTTGCATGGAGCATGCAGGCTGTGGTCTCAGCCTGTGCCTGTTCTTCAATTTGGTCATGTGGTGTACCACACTGATTGATTCATGGACATTGGAAAATCCTCGCATCCCTAGATAAATCTCACTTGATCATGGTGTATGATCCTCTTTAGTATTGTTGGATTTGGTTTAGTAGAATTTTGTTGAGGATTTTTGTGTCTATATCCATCAGTGATATTGGCCTGTAATTTTCTTTTCTTTTTTTTTTTTTGTGGTATCTTCGTCTGGTTTTGGTATCAGGGTGATGATGGCCTCATAGAATGAGTTTGGGAGTGTTCCTTCCTCTGAAGTTTTTTGGAATAGTTTCAGAAGGCTAGGTGTTAACTATTCTATAAATGTTCGGTAGAATTCACCTGTGAAGCCTCTGGTCCTGGACTTTTGCTTGTTGAGGGTTTTTTTTTTGTTGTTGTTGTTGTGGTACATGGGCCTCTCACTGTTGTGGCCTCTCCCGTTGCGGAGCACAGGCTCCGGATGCGCAGGCTCAGCGGCCATGGCTCACGGGCCCAGCCGCTCTGCGGCATGTGGGATCTTCCTGGACCGGGGCACGAATCCGCGTCCCCTGCATCGGCAGGCGGACTCTCAACCACTGCGCCACCAGGGAAGCCCTTGAGGGTTTTTTAATCACACATTTAATTTCAGTACTTGTAGTTGGTCTGTTCATCTTCTATTTCTTCCTGGTTCAGTCTTGGGAGATTGTGATGTACCTGTACATTTTGATATAGCTGTACCATTCCATATTCCCACCAGCAATGTATGTGAGATATAATTTCTTTTCATCTGTGTCAGCATTTGGCAATGTCACTATTATGTTACTGTTCTAATAGGTGTAGTGATAGCTCATTGTGGTCTTGATTTGCATTTCTCTCATGGCTAATGATGTTGAACATCTTTTCATGTGCTAGTTTGCCATCTGTATAATCCTTTTTAGTGAAATGTCTCTTCATGTCTATTGTTTTTTGTTTTGAGAGTTACTTATTATTCTGATGGGAGGAGTGGTAGGGAGGCATAATATTTTTTGATGCTTTTTGGTTCTAAATGGATACTAAGAATTAAAATTTATGACCTTAGAATATTCAGACACGGACAAAGTTTCTATACTAGTTTGTACTTCCACCAGATCTTTCTTGTGTGCTCATTTCCCCCATATCTTTGTAAATATTTAATCTTATTAAACTTGTTATTTTTTGCCAAGTGGATGAGCAAAAGTAGATCCTACTCTTTTAAGCTGCATTTGTCTGAGACTGAGTATATTTTCATAGGTTTTTGGATTTGTATTTACTCTTTTAAGAATTAATTGTTTGTATCCTTTGTCACTTTAAAAAATCAATATTTAATCACACAAATAATCTGTGTCTTATTTTTCATCATCTTTTTTTAAAAGGAAAATTACGAGTAAGGCTAAAGTCACCTTTGAATACCATCCTATTCCTTAACATATCAACCCAAACCTTAGTAGTTTAAAACAGCCACCATGAGTCTCTAGGTTGCCTGGGTAGTTCAACTGATTGGGGCTGACCTAGCTATAAGCTGGCTGGATGGCTGTGGTCTGGTTGTCCTGGATGGTCTAGAGTGGAATGACTTTCCTTTTCCCCACTTATCCTTCCATTAGGGCATTCTGGAAATCTTCTCATTATGAGTTCAAGAAAGGAAATGGAAACATGTAAGCACATTTTGAAGACTGCTTGTATCCCATTTACTAGTATCCCACTGGCTAAAGCAAATTACATGGTTAGGTCCAGAGACATTGTGAGGGCACTGCTAAAAATCATAGATACAGGGAGGTATGAAACAATGGGGCCATTAAAGCAGTCAGTCTACCATAGTCTACCCTTTGGCCATGATTAATCACCTCCCTCCCATATGCAAATTATGCTCACCCCCATTCCAGGATCCCCCAAAGATTTTCCAATCATGTCATTATGCTTGGAGTCTAGGACCTCATGATCAACATCAGATCTGCATATGGCTCCCTGGATGCAACTTCTCTTTATCTGGGGACCTGTGAACTAAAAAGACAAGTCACTGCTCTCTGCTCCCAAATACAATGGTGAGACAAGGACAGGACACCTGCAACAGACACTCCCATTTAAAGGGAAAGAATGGGGAGGGCATATTGAATCACTGTTCATAGCAATTCTAAAATCAAGGTGGAAAAATAGTGCCAGGTTCCCCTGTTTTTGGCAGGACTTCACTCCAGGTACCTCCTACTTCAGGGATGGTGAATGTCCTTCTTTTTTGGCTGCTCCGTGCGGCTTGTGGGATCTTAGTTCCCTCACCAGTGATTGAACCCGGGCCCACAGCACTGAAAGTGCCAAGTCTTAACCACTGGACCACCAGGGAATTCCCGGATGGTGAATGTCCTTTGAATGGCACCTAATTCTGCTTACCAGGAGTGGCTTTCTAGTCCATTATATTCCAAGGCCCTTGACATCACCCTCTGAGGTGTTGTTAATTTTCCATTGCCCTCCTTTGGCCACTCCTGAAGAGAAAATACGCCCTTTGCACAATTTCTCAGCCTTTTTCCTGTCCAGTGGCCTTTTTACATTTTGAACAGTTTCAGCCCAGTCTGGAGGCACTTATACAATATCCTCAAAAACTTTATGGATTTTCTTTGTATCTGATTCTATTCAACTCCATTTTCTAAAAGCTATACCCATAATTTTTAAAGAGCTTCATCCTTTCTACGCCTGATCACTGTTACTCTGGTCTTGTCAGGCAATGTTCTTAAGATTCCTAGGTTCAGCAGAGAGGGTCTGTAAGGCAAAACCTTAAGCTTTTGCTTATGTCAAGTTTTTTATTTCCCCATTTGCCAAAGCAAGTCATATTTTTAAGCCCAGAGTCAGTATGAGCAGGCACTACAAAAGGGCATAGATGGAAAAAAAAAAAAAAAAAGGGCATAGATGAATGCCCATCTATCCATTTCTCTATTGGGCTGCCTTTTTCCTGGGAGTCTTTGTGTATGCTGAATACTTTGTTAGGTGTGTGATAAATGTACTCTTCAGTATACAGCATGACTTTTCATGTTGTTTATTTTGCTTTTACTTTTTATACTTTTTGTTGTAGTTTCTTAGGACAGGGCCGAAAGTAAGCTCATCACACGAGATGAATTGTGCCAAAGCACAGCAGTAGAGGGCTGCCGCTCGCTCAGGCAAAACAGCGCCGTCTGTCTTGCTATGGTAACTTTTATTAAAGCATTATCTAGATTTACACTTTAAGACTTGTTTTCTTAACATTTCAGAAGTGCCAAAGCAGCAACCTATGTTTTTATTAATTATACAACCAATAATTAGCTACCGTGAGCACCTGCCGTGCTTCGTCCTTGAGCGCAAGAACAGCACAAAGTTCCCACCATTATTTTGATTATATTGAAGTAGCACAAGGACATTTCCTTGCGTTCCCACCACTCTGATTATACTGAGGACATCTCATGGATCAGTGCCCAAAGCACTCAATGCTTCTTTTGCAGGCCCCCGGTTTGCCGGGGGGGCGCTCGAAGCATTCAGAACTGTTCACAACTCTGGCTTATTCGCATGCCCCTGGTTTGCCGGGGAGGCTCAAAGCAATCAGGACTGTTTGCAGTTCTGGCTTATTCTCCAGCCCCCAGTTTGCTGGGGGGGGGCGGGGCTCATGGGTCACATCTCCTTTCCATGTCCTCAGTTATCCCACTACACTTTTGCATTTTTATTTAGTCAAATTTAAAATTTTTAATTTATATTTATATCTGTTCATTATTTGTTTGAAAGAGCTAAGTTCCCATTTTCTTATAAAGCTTTGACTTTTTCAGGGAAGTTTAGATCTCTCCTCTATCTGGAATTTCCTTTTTTTAAATTGAAGCATAGTTGATTTACAATATTGTGCTAGTTTCAAGGGTACAGCAAAGTGATTTTATATATATTCTTTTTCAAATTATTTTCCATTATAGGTTATTACAAGATGTTGAATATAGTTGCCTGTGCTGTACAGTAAATCCTTGTTTATCTATTTTATATATAGTAGTGTGTATCTGCTAATCCTATACTCCTAATTTATGCCTCCCTAGAATTTACTTTAGAGAATAGTATGTAGGGACATACTATAATATTATAATACTATAATTATTACATAATTATTTTTTCCCCAAATGGAGAATCAAGTGCCTCAGTAACATTATTAAAAGGTCCAGTTTCTTCCCACTGATTTGTAATGCCTCTATATACACATGAATCCACTTCTGAGCTCTCAATTACATTCTTCTGGTCTATTCACCTATCCTTACACTAATACAAACAATATTAATTTCTATAGTTTTATAATATGTTTTGATGTTCAGTAGGGCAAGCTCCACTCTTCTTTTTCAAACTTGTTTTTTTACTACATTTGTATATGTACATTTAAAAAAATTAACTTATTTTTCTATTAAGACAAAATTTTTAGAGCAGTTTATGCTTCTTAGCAAAATTGAGGGAAAGGTACAGAGATTTCCCACATCCTGCCCCGACACATGCACAGCCTCCCCTGTTATCAACATCCCTCACTAGAGTGATACATTCGTTACAATTGATGAGCCTATGTTGACATGTTACCCAAAGTCCAATAGGTTACATTAGGGTTCATGCTTGGCGTTGTACATTCTGTTGGTTTGCACAAACGTATAATGACATGTATCCATCCTTCGGTTATCATACAGAATATTTTCACTCCCCTAAAAATCCTCTGTGCTCTACCTATTCATCCCTCCCTCTCCTAACCCTGGCAACCACTGATATTTTATTGTCTTCATAGTTTTGCCTTTTCAAAATGTCTTATGGTTGGAATCATACAGTATGTAGCCTTTTCAGATTGGCTTCTTTCACTTGGTAATATGCATTTAAGGTTCCTCCATATCTTTTCATGGCTGGATAGCTCATTTCTTTTTAGTGCTGAATAATATTCCGTCGTCTGGATGTACCACAGTTTATCCATTCACCTACTGAAGAACATCTTAGCTGCTTTCAGTTTTAGAAATTATGAATAAAGGTGCTGTAAACATTCATGAGCAAGTTTTTATGTGGGCATAAGTTGTTAGCTCCTAAGGGTGGATATCAAGGAGTACAATTGCTGGATTACATGGGTAGGAGTATGTTTAGTTTCATAAGAAACAGCCAAACTGTCTTCCAAAGTAACTGTACCATTTTTATATTTATATTTTCATAAGCATTTAATTAATTAATTTGATTATCACAATAAGTTTAGTGCACATTCATCATCTCATATTGATACAACATTAAAGAATAGAAAAAAAGTTTTCATTGTGATAACTCTCAGGATTTACTCTCTTACAACTTTCATATGTAACATACAGCAGTGTCAATTATATTTATCATGTTGTATGTTACATTCCTAGTACTTATTTATCTTATAACTGGAAGTTTGTACCTTTTGACTGCCCTCATCCAATTTCCCCTCCCCACCCTCATATGCATGTCAGAATACCTTATGCATTTCCTTGAAAAATCTTGTTGGTATTAGAATTGTGATTGCATTGGATTTATAGATTATTGGGGAGAGAATTGATAATTTTATTATAAATCCTCCCAGTCTCGAAAACGGTTTACCTCTCCAGTTAAATCATGTTTTAATTATCCTTTAATTAAGTCTTATAGTTGTGCTATTGCTTGCACATTTGTTATTAGGTATATTCCAAGATACATTATGGTACTGATATCTTTCTTTGTTTTGTTTTGTTTAATTAATTTATTTCTGGCTGCTCTGGGTCTCCATTGCTGCACGCGGGCTTTTCTCTAGTTCTGGTGAGCAGGGGCTACTCTTCATTGCGGTGCGCGGGCTTCTCACTGCGGTGTCTTCTCTTGTTTCAGAGCATGGGCTCTAGGTGTGCGGGCTTCAGTAGTTGCGGCACGTGGCCTCAGTAGTTGTGGCTCACGGGCTCTAGAGCGCAGGCTCAGTAGTTGTGGTGCACGGGCTTAGTTGCTCCACAGCGTGTGGGATCTTCCTGGACCAGGGCTCGAACCCATGTCCCCTGCCTTGGCAGGTGGATTCTTAACCACTTCACCACCAGGGAAGCCCCTGATATCTTTCTTTTTCTACTATATGTTATAATTGGTTAGTGTTAGTATACAGGAGCTATTAATTTTTTGTCGTATAAAAGTTTGACTTTCTTGTAGTCAAATTTATGTTTTTGTTTTTAATTGCTTCTGGATTTTGAGACATAGTAAGGAAAGTTTTCCTCACTTTTTCCAATCATGTTGGATATTAACCCATTTTTTTTTCTAATTCTTGTATGGTTTCATTTTTAACTTTTAGAACTCTGATTTGTTTGGTATTTATCCTGGGGTTTAGTGTAAGGAACTGATCGAGTTTTATCTTCTCTATGACAATCTAGTGTACCAACACTAATTTTTCCTTAAAGCCCATCTTTTCCTTGCTGATTTGAGATAGTGCATTATTGTAAACTAAATTTTCATATTTCTGGATTTTCTCTTTCGTTCCATTGGCCTGTGTGTCTAGTCATGCATAGTATCACGCTGTTTTAATCATAGAGGCTTTATCTCTAGTTTTCATGTCTGGTAGGTGTGTGTGAGATTTATTTTAGCACTCTCTGGGTCCGTCCTTTCTGCAGATGCATATATTGATGTTGATACGTCTTTAGTTGTGGCCATGTTTAATGTTTGTTTTTCTTCCCCCTACTTTCCCCTCACTAATTTTCTTATGTAGTTTCTTTCTATTCCTTGGTGCCCTGTTCTAAAAGCGTTTCTGGCCTCTGATTCCTTCTTTAGATGTATCCATCCTGCAACTCAGCCCTTTTATTGAGTTTTTTAAATCTCAAAAGTTTAATTTTTATTGAGTGGTGATTTTTCATAGCCTATTCTTTTTATTTAATGGATGTGTTATCCTCATATTTTTCTAAGTATGTAAATATAATATTCTTATGATAAAAAATATCCTGTCCTAATTGCTCTCCTAACTCTATTTCCTTGGACTTAGCTGTCCTGTGTGCCAAGTTTCCCTCTCTCAGGTTGTTGGTGTTTGGTGATCCATGACTGTGCACTTATCTTTAGCTGAGCGACCCTTAGTGTCTGCCTGTTCTGTGCACAGTGTGTTTGTCAGGATGGGTGGGAACCACTATTGCTGCTTTCCTGAGAAAGGACTTCTTGGGGGTTGATCTTCTGGGCATGAGTGAGCCTTGTCCCCATTTCCATTAGCATTGTTCCCTTCTATTTGGGATAGTACCTATCTCTCTTACCTAAGCATCCACAACCACTGCTCCTCCCTGGAGGCAGACACCTTCATGATGATGCTTGGTGCATTGCGGGTGGTGGTGGGAATGAGCAGGGTTACATCTGTGTTCGTGTTACCAGGTCTCTGTTAGTCACCATGGACCCAGGCCTTCTCTGGCCCTGAGTTTCCACCATGAGCACGAAACTTTTTTTTTTTCCCCACCCTTTCTTTTCCTTCGTCTTCTTTTTTTTTTTTTTTTTTTGCTAAGCGAATTGTTTTTGTTCTGTATCCTGGCCAGTGGCATCCCTTTGCAGTTTTCAGCTTTCTCTCTCTTTTTTGCCCTTCATGGATTCCTCACATTTTGTGGTCAACTAGAGTTTCCTTTCTTGCTTTAAACATAAGTACAGTATGTATTTATTATTAATGATTTTGCCATCACTTTTATGGATTTGTTGCCAAAGGAGAATACTGTGGCCTTGATTTAGCTTACCATCTTGAAAGTGACACTTTATTGTTTTTTCTCTTTTCTTTCCTTTTTGGAATTTTGAAATGAATTTTTGTTTATTAAAAAAATTAGAAAATTATACCCACCATCCAGAGCCATATTTATATTAAGAATAGATTATTACAGTTTATACTTGTATATTTATACTTTAAGTAATAAGTATAGCAATGATTTAATTTTTTAACATATTTATTGGGGTATAATTGCTTTACAATGGTGTGTTAGTTTCTGCTTTATAACAAAGTGAATCAGTTATACATATACATATGTTCCCATATCTCTTCCCTCTTGCGTCTCCCTCCCTCCCACCCTCCCTATCCCACCCCTCCAGGCGGTCACAAAGCACCGAGCTGATCTCCCTGTGCTATGCGGCTGCTTCCCGCTAGCTATGTATTTTACGTTTGGTAGTGTATATATGTCCATGCCACTCTCTAACTTTGTCACAGCTTACCCTTTCCCCTCCCCATATCCTCAAGTCCATTCTATAGTAGGTCTGTGTCTTTATTCCTGTCTTACCCCTAAGTTCTTCATGACATTTTTTTCCTTAAATTCCATATATATGTGTTAGCATACGGTATTTGTCTTTCTCTTTCTGACTTACTTCACTCTGTATGACAGACTCTAGGTCTACCCACCTCATTACAAATAGCTCAATTTCGTTTCTTTTTATGGCTGAGTAATATTCCATTGTATATATGTGCCACATCTTCTTTATCCATTCATCCGATGATGGACACTTAGGTTGTTTCCATCTCTGGGCTATTGTAAATAGAGCCGCAATGAACATTTTGGTACATGAGTCTTTTTGAATTATGTTTTTCACAGGGTATATGCCCAGTAGTGGGATTGCTGGGTCATATGGTAGTTCTATTTGTAGTTTTTAAAGGCATAAAATACTGTTCTCCATACTGTTCTCCACAGTGGCTGTATCAATTTACATTCCCACCAACACTGCAAGAGGGTTCCCTTTTCTCCACACCCTCTCCAGCATTTATTGTTTCTATATTTTTTGATGATGGCCATTCTGACTGGTGTGAGATGTTATCTCATTGTAGTTTTGATTTGCATTTCTCTAATGATTAATGATGTTGAGCATTCTTTCATGTGTTTGTTGGCAGTCTGTATATCTTCTTTGGAGAAATGTCTATTTAGGTCTTCTGCCCATTTTTGGATTGGGTTGTTTGTTTTCTTGTTATTGAGCTGCATGAGCTGCTTGTAAATTTTGGAGATTAATCCTTTGTCGGTTGCTTCATTTGCAAATATTTTCTCCCATTCTGAGGGTTGTCTTTTGGTCTTGTTTATGGTTTCCTTTGCTGTGCAAAAGCTTTGAAGTTTCATTAGGTCCCATTTGTTTATTTTTGTTTTTATTTCCATTTCTCTAGGGGGTGGGTCAAAAAGGATCTTGCTGTGATTTATATCATAGAGCGTTCTGCCTATGTTTTCCTCTAAGAGTTTGATAGTTTCTGGCCTTACATTTAGGTCTTTAATCCACTTTGAGCTTATTTTTGTGTATGGTGTTAGGGAGTGATCTAATTTCATACTTTTACATGTAGCTGTCCAGTTTTCCCAACACCACTTATTGAAGAGGCTGTGCTTTCTCCACTGTACATTCCTGCCTCCTTTATCAAAGATAAGGTGACCATATGTGCGTGGGTTTATCTCTGGGCTTTCTATCCTCTTCCATTGATCTATCTTTCTGTTTTTGTGCCAGTACCATACTGTCTTGATTACTGTAGCTTTGTAGTATAGTCTGAAGTCAGGGAGCCTGATTCCTCCAGCTCCGTTTTTCATTCTCAAGATTGCTTTGGCTATTCAGGGTCTTTTGTGTTTCCATACAAATTGTGAAAGTTTTTGTTCTAGTTCTGTGAAAAATGCCAGTGGTAGTTTGATAGAGATTGCATTGAATCTGTAGATTGCTTTGGGTAGTAGAGTCATTATCCCAATGTTGATTCTTCCAGTGCGAGAACATGGTATATCTCTCCATCTATTTGTATCATCTTTAATTTCTTTCATCAGTGTTTTATAATTTTCTGCATACAGGTCTTTTGTATCCTTAGGTAGGTTTATTCCTAGATATTTTATTCTTTTTGTTGCAATGGTAAATGGGTGTGTTTTCTTGATTTCACTTTCAGATTTTTCATCATTAGTGTATAGGAATGCCAGAGATTTCTGTGCATTAATTTTGTATCCTGCAACTTTACCAAATTCATTGATTAGTTCTAGTAGTTTTCTGGTAGCATCTTTAGGATTCTCTATGTATAGTATCATGTCATCTGCAAAGAGTGACAGCTTTACTTCTTCTTTTCCGATTTGGATTCCTTTTATTTCCTTTTCTTCTCTGATTGCTGTGGCTAAAACTTCCAAAACTATGTTGAATAAGAGTGGTGAGAGTGGGCAACCTTGTCTTGTTCCTGATCTTAGTGGAAATGCTTCCAGTTTTTCACCGTTGAGGACGATGTTGGCTCTGGGTTTGTCATATATGGCCTTTATTACGTTGAGGAAACTTCCCTCTATGCCTACTTACTGCAGGGTTTCTATCATAAATGGGTGTTGAATTTTGTCAAAAGCTTTCTCTGCATCTATTGAGATGATCATATGTTTTTTCTCATTCAATTTGTTAATATGGTGTATCACGTTGACTGATTTGTGTATATTGAAGAATCCTTGCATTCCTGGAATACACCCCACTTGATCATGGTGTATGATCCTTTTAATGTGATGTTGGATTCTGTTTGCTAGTATTTTGTTGAGGGTTTTTGCATCTATGTTCCTCAGTGATATTGGTCTGTAGTTTTATTTCTTTGTGACATCCTTGTCTGGTTTTGGTATCAGGGTGATGGTGGCCTCGTAGAATGAGTTTGTGAGCGTTCCTCCCTCTGCTATATTTTGGAAGAATTTGAGAAGGATAGGTGTTAGCTTTTCTCTAAATGTTTGATAGAATTCGCCTGTGAAGCCATCTGGTCCTGGGCTTTTGTTTGTTGGAAGATTTTTAATCACAGTTTCAATTTCAGTGCTTGTGATTGGTCTGTTCATATTTTCTATTCCTGATTCAGTCTTGGCAGGTTGTGCCTTTCTAAGAATTTGTCCATTTCTTCCAGGTTGTCCATTTTATTGGCATAGAGTTGCTTGTAGTAATCTCTCATGATCTTTTGTATTTCTGCAGTGTCAGTTGTTACTTCTCCTTTTTCAATTCTAATTCTATTGATTTGAGTCTTCTCCCTTTTTTTCTTGATGAGTCTGGCTAATGGTTTATAAATTTTGTTTATCTTCTCAAAGAACCAGCTTTTAGTTTTATTGATCTTTGCTATTGTTTCCTTCATTTCTTTTTCATTTTTTCTGATCTGATTTTTAGGATTTCTTTCCTTCTGCTAACTTTGGGTTTTTTTTTTCTTCTTTCTCTAATTGCTTTAGGTGCAAGGTTAGGTTGTTTATTCGAGAAGTTCCCTGTTTCTTAAGGTAGGATTGTATTGCTATAAACTTCCCTCTTAGAACAGCTTTTACTGCATCCCATAGATTTTGGGTCATTGTGTCTCCATTGTCATTTGTTTCTAGGTATTTTTTGATTTCCTCTTTGATTTCTTCAGTGATCACTTTGTTATTAAGTAGTGTATTGTTTAGCCTCCATGTGTTTGTATTTTTTATAGATCTTTTCCTGTAATTGATATCTAGTCTCATGGCGTTGTTGTCGGAAAACATACTTGATACAATTTCAATTTTCTTAAATTTACCAAGGCTTGATTTGTGACCTAAGATATGATCTACCCTGGAGAATGTTCCACGAGCACTTGAGAAAAATGTGTATTCTGTTGTTTTTGGATGGAATGTC
>NW_020838235.1:0-26079 GCF_003676395.1 Aethalodelphis obliquidens | reverse complement strand
TGTGTGTGTGTGTGTGTGTGTGTGTGTGTGTGTGTGTGTGTGTGTGTATCTAAGAAAGCTTCTCTATGCTTGGTAGAGACTTGGGATTGGCCCGGCTGTCCAATGTTGACTAAAGCTGCTGCTGTGACAGATGTTCTTTTGTGTAGGGATTCATTTTGTGGTATTTAGTACAAAAACTTGAGGTAAACAGTTACTGCTCAAAGATTCATACTCTACATTAAAACCTCCTTATTAGCAATCTGATTCAATGGCCACATAACCCAGAGTCCTGAGATAGTCATCTGCCACCTATTGAACATATTTCATCAGATAATGGTGTGAGAACCAGCTGGGTGGCAGCCCTGCGAGGTCAGAAGTTGCTTCTTGAGCTCCAAGGATCCATCGGAAGCTGATTATTAAAGTGTCAACCAGTACCCTCCCCTTTGCACTCCGTCTAAGGTCTGCTGGTTTCAACAGCACACAAGCAAAATCCCGGGTGAGAAGACCTAGAGGGAAAGCCAGCCCTGGAAGTTGGGCTCTGCTGGTTTTTTTGCTGTGTGACCACTTTTTCTCTTTTCCTGCCCTCATACCCATGCTACTAACTCTCACTGTACAATTGACCCTTGAACAACATGGGTTTGAACTGCATGGCTCCACTTATACACAATTTTTTTCAGTAGTAAATACTACAGTACTACATGATCCATGGTTGATGGAATCCACGGATGCAGAGGAACTGCATATACAGAAGGCCAACGATGAGTTATAGATGGAATTTTGATTGCACAGATGGTGGGCCCCCTAATCCCTGTGATGCTCAAAGCTTAACGGTATATGTCATCAAAAGTTCCCTCAAGTCCCCTCAGACGTAGAGGAGTTCTGGTTCATGGAGGAGAATGGGTGATGTGCAGAGCTCTGAATTGCCCAAGGTGAAGGCTCTTTAAGCTCCAGAGGTTTTCTTTTCATCATCCAGACACCCAGGGTTATAGATCCTGTGAGAAGGCTGCTGCACAGGTTCAGCTCTTCTGGGGTTAGGAAATTGTTAGTGGAAATAAGACACCATTTTTATCAAACTCTCCTCATGTCTTGCCTTCTGGGATCTCACTCTCTGTCGCTGGTGTTTTGTCCCTAGCTTCAGGAGAGGTCTGAAGGATGGTTGGCAAATGCAGCTGGAATGCCCATCATTTCCACACATATGTTCCCTCTGCAGGACAAGGGAAACTGATTTTCTGATTAGCCAGAGAATTCTTTGTCCTTTTGTCTTTTCCATTTTGCATCTGGAACAGTATTTCTTCTCCAAAGCCTCAGAAGCTAGTTTTCTAAAAACAAATGAGAAAAAGAAAGATAATTAAAGTGAGCCAAAGTAGAGAACACATTGAAGGGTGAGATCTCCATCTAGTTTATCTAGCTTTGTAAAATGTTATTTGTCTTGACGAATATTTCCATATTTCATCTCGTTCCTCCTGTGTGTTCATACATCAAATCAACATGGTGTGACTTGCTCTAGTAAAGGGGAACTGAAGGTCAAGACATTCAATTGCCCAGTAGCCACAGGGACACTTTTTTTGTATAACACCTGACTGGTTAGCAAATAGAATTCTGGTTATGGAATCTATTACGGCCCACAGCGGTCTTCACAGTAACTCTCATAACAGAAGCATGGCTGCTCATCTGTAAAATTTATATTTGTCTTTACTGGTTCTCTCAGGAATATCCCTGGACTTGAGGAGCTGGTGGTAGATGTGTGCATCTGCCTTTCCAGTCTCCCGTGTCAGAGCCTTCTTCCTGTGTAGGAACTATGTCTGGGTCCTCAGTGTGTGGAGTGGGCCTAGCATGGCAGTGTAGGCTCATTACAGGTAACCTTGCAAAGCTCACAGAGTGTTGTTGACTTGGAAAAAAGTTGTACCCAGTCACTGGACTTGCCCTTTTCACCTGGGCCCAAGTCTGTAGGGATACACAGGCCCTGGTGGTGGGATTTGCAAAGGCACCAGAAAGGTCTCCCGTTGCCTGGAAAGACTGCGCCCACCAACGTGCATTCATGGTAAGCTTCCTAGAGCTCCGCCCTTTTTGTGTTAAGCAATCCCTTCTACCTGTAAAACTCTGAATGTGGCACTGGAGGACATTGATGGTTAAATTCCTTCCTCTGAGGTCAGGACCGGGCCCTGGGGCCAGAGGCAGAGGCTCCAAAGCCATACAGAACCTGGGAGCTTTGTTCTCCATCATCTTGTCTTGCAGTGAGGCAGCACTTGCTGTGCATTTTTTTGGGAAAAGATGTTTTAATTTTTAATTTTTTAATTTTTTAAATTTTTTAATTAAAAGACAAATTTTTAATTTGTTTTATTTTAAAATTTATTTTATTTAAAAAACTTATTTTATATTGGAGTATAGTTGATTAACAATGTTATGTTAATTTCAGGTGTACAGCAAAGTGATTCAGTTATACAATACATATATCTATTCTTTTTCAATTCTTTTCCGATTTAGGTTATTACAGAATATTGAGCAGTGTTCCCTGCGCTATACAGTAGGTCCTTCTTGGTTATCTCTTTTAAATATAGCAGTGTGTACATGTCAATCCCCAAATCCCAATCTATTTCTGTCCCCCCACCGCCCCGCTTTCCCCCTGGTAACCATAAGTCCGTTCTCCAAGTCTATGGACCTCTTTCTGTTCTGTAAATAAGCTCATTTGCATCTTTTTTTTTTTTTAGATTCTGCATATAGGTGATATCATGTAATATTTGTCTTTCTCTGTCTGACTGACTTCACTTATTATGATAATCTCCAGGTCCATCCATGCTGCTGCACATGGCATTATTTCATTCTTTAAAATGGCTGAGTAATATTCCATTGTGTATATGT
This sequence comes from Aethalodelphis obliquidens, assembly GCF_003676395.1. Taxonomy (NCBI): domain Eukaryota; kingdom Metazoa; phylum Chordata; class Mammalia; order Artiodactyla; family Delphinidae; genus Aethalodelphis; species Aethalodelphis obliquidens. Next base: position 23,241 of record NW_020838235.1, on the reverse strand, counting down.
ACCACATCTTCTTTATCCATTCCTCTTTCGATAGACATTTAGGTGGCTTCCATGTCTTGGCTATTGTAAATAGTACTGCAGTGAACAATGGGGTTCATATATCCTTTTGAACCATGGTTTTCTCCAGATATATGCCCAGGAGTGGAATTGCTGGATCATATGGTACCTCTATTTTTTTTTTTTGTTAGTTTCTGCTTTATAACAAAGTGAATCAGCTATACGTATACATACATATATCCCCATATCCCCTCCCTCTTGCCTCTCCCTCCCTCCCTCCCTATCCCACCCCTCGAGTTGGACACAAAGCACTGAGCTGATCTCCCTGTGCTATGCAGCTGCTTCCCACTAGCTATCTATTTTACATTTGGTAGTGTATATATGTCCATGCCACTCTCTCACTTCATCCCAACTTACCCTTCCCCCTCCCTGTGTCCTCAAGTCCATCTCTACGTCTGCGTCTTTATTCCTGTCCTGCCACTAGGTTCTTCAGAACCATATTTTTTTAGATTCCATATATGTGTGTTAGCATATGGTATTTGTTTTTCTCTTTCTGACTTACTTCACTCTGTATGACAGTCTCTATGTCCATCCACCTCACTACAAATAACTCAATTTCATTTCTTTTTATGGCTGAGTAATATTCCATTGTATGTATGTGCCACATCTTTATCCATTCATCTGTTGATGGACACTTAGGTTGCTTCCATGTCCTGGCTATTGTAAATAGAGCTGCAGTGAACATTGTGGTACATGACTCTTTTTGAATTATGGTTTTCTCAGGGTATATGCCCAGTAGTGGGTTGCTGGGTTGTATGGTAGTTCTATTTGTAGTTTTTTAAGGAACCTCCATACTGTTCTCCATAGTGGTTATACCAATTTACATTACCACCAGCAGTGTAGGAGGGTTCCCTATTCTCCACACCCTCTCCAGAATTTATTGTTTGTAGAGTTTTTGATGATGGCCATTCTAACTGGTGTGAGGTGATATCTCATTGTAGTTTTGGTTTGCATTTCTCTAACAATTAGCGATGTTGAGCATCCTTTCATGTGCTTTCTGGATATCTGTATGTCTTCTTTGGAGAAATGGGTCTTCTGCCTATGTTTTTTTGGTTGTCAGTAAATATTTATTAATTTGCTCTTTTATCTTCTGGCTTCATTTCTCAAATTCTATGTTTTCTTTTGTTTCCTGGGACATAAACATTTATACATTGCTTATTATTATCTTTTATTTTACTTATTTTTATTTAATTTTTATTTTATATTGGAGCATAGTTGACTAACAATGATGTGTTAGTTACAGGTGTACAGCAAAGTGATTCAGTTATACCCATCCAGATATCCATTCTTTTTCTTTTTCTTTTTTTAACTTTTTTTTTTTTAAGATGTTGGGGGTAGGAGTTTATTAATTAATTAATTTATTTTTGCTGTGTTGGGTCTTCGTTTCTGTGTGAGGGCTTTCTCTAGTTGTGGCAAGTGGGGACCACTCTTCATCACGGTCCGCGGCCCTCTCACTATCGCAGTCTCTCTTGTTGCAGAGCGCAGGCTCAGTAGTTGTGGCTCACGGGCCTAGTTGCTCTGCAGCATGTGGGATCTTCCCAGACCAGGGCTCGAACCCGTGTCCCCTGCATTAGCAGGCAGATTCTCAACCACTGCGCCACCAGGGAAGCCCTTAACTTTTTATTTTATATTGGAGTATAGTTGATTAACAATGTTAGTTTCAGGTGTACAGGAAAGTGATTCAGTTATACATATACACATATCTATTCTTTTTCAAATTCATTTCCCATTTAGGTTATTACAGAATACTGAGCCGAGTTCCCTTTGCTATACAGTAGGTCCTTGTTGGTTATCTATTTTAAATAGTGTGGACGTGTCAATCCCAAACTCCCAATCTATTCCCCCCACCCCCCTGCCACAGTTTCCCCGTGGTAACCATAAGTTCATTCTCTAAGTCTCAGTGTTTGTGTTTTGTAAATAAGTTCATTTGTATCATTTTTTTTTTAGATTCCGCCTATAAGTGATAGCATATAAATTTGGCTTTCTCTGTCTGACTTAACATGACTTAGTATAATAATCTCCAGGTCTACCCATGTTGCTGCAAATGGCATTATTTTGTTCTTTTTAATGGCTGAGTAATATTCCATTGTATATATGTACCACATCTTCTTTATCCATTCATTTATTGAGAGACATTTAGGTTGCTTCCATGTCTTGGATATTGGAAACAGAGCTGCAATGAACATCAGGGTTCATGTATCCTTTTGAACTGTATTTTTCTCTGGATATATACCCAGGAGTGGGATTTCTGGATCATATGGTAGCTCTATTCTTAGTTTTTTAAAGAACCTCTGTACTGTTCTCCATAGTGGTTATACCAATTTACATTACCACCAGCAGTGTAGGAGTGTTCCCTTTTCTCCACATCCTCTCCAGCATTTATTGTTTGTAGACTTCTTGATGATGGCCATTCTGACTGGTGTGAGGTGATATCTCATTGTAGTTTTGATATGCAGTTCTCTAATAAGTAACAATGTTGAGCATCTTTTCATGTGTCTCCTGGATATCTGTATGTCTTCTTTGGAGGAATGTCTATTTAGGACTTCTGCCCATTTTTTGATTGGGTTGTTAGTTTTTCTAGTATTGAGCTGCATGAACTGTTTGTAAATTTTGGAGATTAATTCCTTGTCAGTCGCATCATTTGCAAATATTTTCTCCCATTCTGTGTGTTGTCTTTTCATTTTGTTTATGTATTCTTTTGCTGTGCAAAAGCTTTTGAGTTTAACTAGGTCCCATTTGTTTATTTTTGTCTTTATTTTCATTACTCTAGGAGGTTGGTCAAAAAAAATCTTGCTGCGATTTATGTCAGAGCACTCTCTGCCTGTGTTTTCCTCTAAGAGTTTTATAGTATCCAGTCTTACATTTAGGTGTTTGATCCACTTTAAGTTTATTTTTGGTGTTAGGGAGTGTTTTTTTTTCTGATTTGAATTTTATTTTACTTTTTTATACAGCAGGTTCTTATTAGTTCTCTATTTCATACAAATTAGTGTATATATGTAAATCCCAATCTCCCAATTCATCCCCCCACCCCCGCTTTTCCCCCTTGGTGTCCATAGGTTTCTTCTCTACATTTGTGTCTCTATTTCTGCCTTGCAAACAGGTTCATCTGTACTATTTTTCTAGGTTCCACAATATGCGTTAATACACAATATTTGTTTTTCTCTTTCTGACTTACTTCACTCTGTATGACAGTCTCTAGGTCCATCCACGTCTCTACAGATGACCCAGTTCCATTCTTTTTTATGACTGAGTAATAGTCCATGTAGATATGTACCACATCTTCTTTATCCATTTGTCTGTCAACGGGCATTTAGGTTGCTTCCATGACGTGGCTATTATAAGTAGTGCTGCAGTGAACATTGGGGTACATGTGTTTTTTTGAATTATGGTTTTCTCAGGATATATATGCCCAGTAGTGGGATTGCTGGGTCATATGGTAATTCTATTTTTAGGTTTTTTTTTTAACATCTTTATTGGAGTATAATTGCTTTACAATGGTGTCTTAGTTTCTGCTTTATAACAACATTAATCAGTTATGCATATACATATGTTCCCATACCTCTTCCCTCTTGTGTCTCCCTTCCTCCCACCCTCCCTATCCCACTCCTCCAGGCAGTCACAAAGCACCGAGCTGATCTCCCTGTGCTATGCGGCTGCTTCCCACTAGCTATCTATTTTACGTTTGGTAGTGTATATATGTCCATGCCTCTCTCATTTTGTCACAGCTTACCCTTCCCCCTCCCCGTATCCTCAAGTCCATTCTCTAGTAGGTCTCTGTCTTTATTCCCGTCTTGCCCCTAGGTTCTTCATAACCTTTTAAAATTTTTTCTTAGATTCCATATATATGTGTTAGCATACAGTATTTGTTTTTCTCTTTCTGAGTTACTTCACTCTGTATGGCAGACTCTAGGTCCATCCACCTCACTACAAATAACTCAATTTTGTTTCTTTTTATGGCTGAGTAATATTCCATTGTATATATGTGCCACATCTTTTTTATCCATTCATCTGTTGATGGACACTTAGGTTGCTTCCATGTCTTGGCTATTGTAAATAGAGCTGCAATGAACATTTTGGTACATGACTCTTTTTGAATTATGGTTTTCTCAGGGTATATGCCCAGTAGTGGGATTGCCGGGTCGTATGGTAGTTCTATTTTTAGTTTGTTAAGGAACCTCCATACTGTTCTCCACAGTGGCTGTATCAATTTACATTCCCACCAACAGTGCAAGAGTGTTCCCTTTTCTCCACACCCTCTCCAGCATTTATTGTTTCTAGATTTTTTGATGATGGCCATCCTGACCAGTGTGAGATGATATCTCATTGTAGTTTTGATTTGCATTTCTCTAATGATTAGTGATGTTGAGTATCTTTTCGTGTATTTGTTGGCAATCTGTATATCTTCTTTGGAGAAATGTCTATTTAGGTCTTCTGCCCAGTTTTGGATTGGGATGTTTGTTTTTTATGATATTGAGCTGATGAGCTGCTTGTAAATTTTGGAGATTAATCCTTTGTCAGTTGTTTCATTTGCAAATATTTTTCTCCCATTCTGAGGGTTGTCTTTTTGTCTTATTTATAGTTACCTTTGCTGTGCAAAAGATTTTAAGTTTCATTAGGTCCCATTTGTTTATTTTTGTTTTTATTTCCATTACTCTAGGAGGTGGGTAACAAAGGATCTTGCTGTGATTTATGTCAAAGAGTGTTCTTCCTGTGTTTTCCTCTAAGAGTTTTATAGTGTCCGGTCTTACATTTAGGTCTCCAATCCATTTTGAGTTTATTTTTGTGTATAGTGTTAGGGAGTGTTCTAATTTCATTCTTTTACATGTAGCTGTCCAGTTTTCCCAGCACCACTTATTGGAGAGACTGTCTTTTCTCCAATGTATAGTCTTGCCTCCTTTGTCATAGATTAGGTGACCATAGGTGCATGGGTTTATCTCTGGGCTTTCTATCCTGTTCCATTGATCTATATTTCGGTTTTTGCACCAGTACCATATTGTCTTGTTTACTGTAGCTTTGTATTATAGTCTGAAGTCAGGGAGTCTGATTCCTCCAGCTCCGTTATTTTCCCTCAAGACTGCTTTGGCTGTTTGGGGTCTTCTGTGTCTCCATACAAATTTTAAGACATTTTGTTCTAGTTCTGTAAAAAATGCCACTGGTAATTTGATAGGGAGTGCATTGAATCTGTAGATTGCTTTGGGTAGTATAGTCATTTTCACAATATTGATTCTTCCAGTCCAAGAACATGGTATATCTCTCCATCTGTTTGTGTCATCTTTGATTTCTTTCATCAGTGACTTATAGTTTTCTGAGTATAGGTCTTTTACCTCCTTAGGTAGGTTTATTCATAGGTATTTTATTCTTTTTGTTGCAATGGTGAATGGGATTGTTTCCTTAATTTCTCTTTCTGATCTTTTGTTGTTAGTGTATAAGAATGCAAGAGATTTCTGTGTATTAATTTTGTATCCTGCAACTTTACCAAATTCTTTGATTAGCTCTAGTAGTTTTCTGGTGGCATTTTTAGGATTCTCTATGTATAGTATCATGTCATCTGCAAACAGTGACAGTTTTACTTCAATTTGTATTCCTTTTATTTCTTTTTCTTCTCTGATTGCCATGGCTAGGACTTTCATAACTATGTTGAATAACAGTGGCGAGAGTGGACATCCTTGTCTTGCTCCTGATCTTAGAGGAAATGCTTTCAGTTTTTCACCATTGAGAATGATGTTTGCTGTGGGTTTGTCGTATATAGCCTTTATTATGTTGAGGTAGGTTCCCTTTATGCCCACTTTCTGGAGAGTTTTTATCATAAATGGGTGTTGAATTTTTTCAGAAGCTTTTTCTGCGTCTATTGAGATGATCATATGATTTTTATTCTTCAGTTTGTTAATATGGTGTATCATGTTGATTGATTTGCATATATTGAAGAATTCTTGCATCCTTGGGATAAATCCCACTTGATCATGGTGTATGATCTTTTTAATGTGTTTTTGGATTCTGTTTGCTAGTATTGTGTTGAGGATTTTTACATCTGTATTCATCAGTGATATTGTTTTGTAATTTTCTTTCTTTTTTTAAAAGAATTAATTATTTTTTATTTTTGGCTGTGTTGGGTCTTCGTAGCTAAGTGTGGGCTTTCTCTAGTTTCCGTGAGTGGTGGCTAGTCATTGTTGTGGTGTGCAGGCTTCTCGTTGCAGTGGTTTCTCTTGTTGCGGAGCACAGGCTCTAGGCATGTGGGCTTCAGTAGTTGTGGCATGTGGGTTCAGTAGTTGTGGCACGTGGGCTCAGTAGTTATGGCTCACGGGCTTTAGAGCGCAGGCTCAGTTGTAATGCACGGACTTAGTTGCTCTGTGGCGTGTGGTATCTTCCTGGGACAGGGCTCGAACCCATGTCCCCTGAATTGGCAGGTTGATTCTTAACCACTGAGCCACCAGGGAAGCCCTGTAATTTTCTTTTTGTAGTATCTCTGTCTGGTTTTGGTATCAGGGTGATGGTGGCCTCCTACAATGAGTTTGGGAGTGTTTCTTCCTCTGCAATTTTTTGGAAGAGTTTGAGAAAGATAGGTGTTAGCTCTACTCTGAATATTTGATACAATTCACCTGTGAAGCCATCTGGCCCTGGACTTTTGTTTGTCGGAAGATTTTTTTTTTTTTTTTTGGCAGTACGCGGGCCTCTCACTGTTGTGGCCTCTCCCATTGCGGAGCACAGGCTCAGGATGTGCAGGCTCAGCGGCCATGCCTCACGGGCCCAGCCGCTCCGTGGCATATGGGATCCTCCCGGCCTGGGGCACGAACCCATGTCCCCTGCATCGGCAGGCGGACTCCCAACCACTGCGCCACCAGGGAAGCCCCTGTCGGAAGATTTTTAATCACAGTTTCAATTTCATTACTTGTGGTTGGTCTGTTCATATTTTCTCTTTCTTCCTGGTTCAGTCTTGGAAGGTTATACCTTTCTGAGAATTTGTCCATTTCTTCCCGGTTGTCTGTTTTATTGGCACAAAGTTGCTTGTAGTAGTCTCTTATGATGCTTTGCATTTCTGTGGTGTCCATTGTAACTTCTCCTTTTTTATTTCTAATTTTATTGATTTGAGTCCTCTCCCTCTTTTTCTTGATGAGTCTGGCTAAAGGTTTATCAATTTTGTTTATCTTCTCAAAGAACCAGCTTTTAGTTTCATTGATCTTTTCTATTGTTTTCTTTGTCTCTATATCATTTATTTCTGCTCTGATATTTATGATTCCTTTCCTTCTGCTAACTTCGGGTTTTGTTTGTTCTTCTTTCTCTAGTTCCTTTAGGTGTAAGGTTAGATTGTTTATTTGAGATTTTTCTTATTTTTTGAGGTAGGCTTGTATAGCTATAAACTTCCCTCTTAGAACTGTTTTGCTGCATCCCATAGGTTTTAGATCTTTGTGTTTTTGTTGTAATATGTCTGTAGATATTTTTTGATTTCCTCTTTGATTTCTTCAGTGATCTCTTGGTTATTTACTAACGTATGTTTAGCCTCCATGTGTTTGTGTTTTTTACGTTTTTTTCCCTGTCACTGATTTCTAATCTCGTGGCATTGTGGTTGGAAAAGATGTTTGATATGATTTCAATTTTCTTAAATTTACCGAGGCTTGATTTGTGACCCAAGATGTGATCTATCCTGGAGAATGTTACGTGTGCACTTGAAAAGAAAGTGTAATCTGCTGTTTTTGGATGGAATGTCCTATAAATATCAGTTAAATCTATCTGATCTATTGTGTCATTTAAAGCTTGTGTTTCCTTATTTATTTTCATTTTCGATGATCTGTCCATTGGTGTAAGTGAGGTGTTAAAGTCCCCCACTATTATTGTGTTACTGTCGATTTCCTCTTTTATAGCTGTTAGCAATTGCCTTATGTATTGAGGTGTTCCTATTTGGGGGCATATATATTTATAATTGTTATATCTTCTTCTTGGATTGATCCCTTGATCATTATGTAGTGTCCTTCTTTGTCTCTTGTAACATTCTTTATTTTAAAGTCTATTTTATCTGGTATGAGTATTGCTACTCCAGCTTTCTTTTGATTTCCATTTGCATGGAATATCTTTTTCCATCCCCTTACTTTCAGTCTGTATGTGTCCCTAGGTCTGAAGTGGGTCTCTTGTAGACACCATATATATGGGTCTTGCTTTTGTACCCATTCAGTGAGCCTGTGTCTTGTGGTTGGAGCATTTAATTAATTCATGTTTAAGGTAATTATCGATATGTATGTTCCTATGGCCATTTTCTTAATTGTTTTGGGTTTGTTTTTGTAGGTCCTTTTCTCCTCTTGTGTTTCCCACTGAGAGGAGTTCCTTTAGCATTTGTTGTGGAGCTGGTTTGGTGGTGCTCAATTCTCTTAGCTTTTGGTTGTCTGTAAAACTTTTTTTTTTTTTTTTCTAGTGAAAACTTTTATATTTAGAATTAGTCAGCTGGACTCAGTTTAGATGATCCCAATTTTGTTGGCAACATCCAAAGCGTCATAGTCAGGAGCCAGTCGAACATATGCCTTCTTCTCTCCATCAGGCCTGATCAGGGTGTTGACCTTAGCCACGTCAATGTCATAGAGCTTCTTCACAGCCTGTTTAATCTGGTGCTTGTTGGCCTTGACATCCACAATGAACACCAGTGTGTTGTTGTCTTCTATTTTCTTCATGGCTGACTCGGTGGTGAGGGGGAACTTGATGATGGCATAGTGGTCAAGCTTGTTTCTCCTAGGGGCGCTCTTCCGAGGATATTTGGGCTGCCTCCTGAGCCGCAGTGTTTTGGGCCGTCGGAAGGTGGGTGACGTCCGGATCTTCTTTTTTTTGTGGCTGTGTACGCCTTTCAACACTGCTTTCTTGGCCTTCAAAGCTTTTGCTTTGGCTTCGGCTTTGGGAGGGGCAGGGACTTCCTTCTTCGCTTTCGGCGCCATCTTCGTGAAAAGGGTTTCCGAGACTTGTTCCCACGGCTTATAGAGTCAAGTCTCACAGAAGACTCGCGATACTTTTTAGTTAAAGCTGATTCTGTAAAACTTTTGATTTCTCTGTTGAATCTGAATGAGATCCTTGCCCGGTAGAATATCTTCGTTATAGGTTCTTCCCTTTCATCACTTTAAATATATCATGCCCCTCCCTTCTGGCTTGTAGAGTTTCTGCTGAGAAATCCGCTGTTAACTTTATGGGAGTTCCCTTGTATGTTATTTGTCGTTTTTCCCTTGTTGCTTTCAATAATTTTTCTTTTTTTAATTTTTGTCAGTTTGATTACTGTGTGTCTCAGCATTTTTCTCCTTGGGTTTATCCTGCCTGGGACTCTCTGCGCTTCCTGGACTTGGGTGGCTATTTCCTTTACCATTTTAGGGAAGTTTTCAACTGATCTCTTTAAATGTTTTCCCAGTCCCTTTCTTTTTCTCTTCTTCTTCTGGAACCCCTATAATTCGAATGTTGGTGTGTTTAATGTTGTCCCAGAGGTCTCTGAGACTGTCCTCAGTTCTTTTCATTCTTTTTTCTTTATTCTGTTCCACGGCAGTGAATTCCACCATTCTGTCTTCCAGGTCACTTATCTGTTCTTCTGCCTCAGTTATTCTGCTATTGATTTCTTCTAGTGTATTTTTAATTTCAGTTATTGTATTGTTCATCTCTGTTTGTTCTTTAATTCTTCTAGCTCTTTGTTAAACATTTCTGGCATCTTTTTGATCTTTGCCTACATTCTTTTTCCAAGGTTCTGGATCATCACTATCATTATTCTGCATTGTTTTTCTGGATGGTTGCCTATCTCCACTTAATTTAGTTGTTTTTCTGGGGTTTTATCTTGTTCCTTCATCTGGTACACAGTCCTCTGCCTTTTCATCTTGTCTGTCTTTCTTTGAATGTGGTTTTCGCTCCACAGGTTGCAGAATTGTAGTTCTTCTTGCTTCTGCTGTCTGCCCTCTCGTGGATTAGGCTACCTAAGAGGCTTGTGCAAGCTTCCTGATCGGAGGGACTGGTGGTGGGTAGAGCTGGGTGTTGCTCTGGTGGGCAGAGCTCAGTAAAACTTTAATCTGCTTGTCTGCTGATGGGTGGAGCTGAGTTCCCTCCCTGTTGGTTGTTTGGCCTGAGGCAACCCAGCACTGGATCCTGCCCGGCTCTTTGGTGAGGCTAATGGCGGACTCTGGGAGGGCTCACACCAAGGAGTACTTCCCAGAACTTCTGCTGCCAGTGTCCTTGTCCTCATGGTGGGCCACAGCCACACCCCGCCTCTGCAGGAGACCCTCCAACACTAGCAGGAAGGTCTGGCTCAGTCTCCTATGGGGTTGCTGCTCTTTCCCCTGGGTGCCAATGCGCACACTACTTTGTGTGTGCCCTCCAAGAGTGGAGTCTCTGTTTCCCCCAGTCCTGTCGAAGTCCTGCAATCAAATCCCACTAGCCTTCAAAGTCTGATTCTCTAGGAATTCCTCCTCCCATTGCCGGACCCCCCAGGTTGGGAATCCTGATGTGGGACTCTGAACCTTCACTCCAGTGGGTGGACTTCTGTGGTATAAGTGTTCTCCAGTTTGTGAATCACCCACCCAGCAGTTATGGGATTTGATTTTATTGTGATTGCGCCCCTCCTACCGTCTCATTGTGGCTTCTCCTGTGTCCTTGGCTGTGGGGTATCTTTTTTGGTGAGTTCCAGTGTCTTCCTGTCAATGATAGTTCAGCAGTTAGCTGTGATGCCAGTGGTCTCACAAGAGGGAGTGAGTGCACATCCTTCTACTCTGCCATCTTGAACAAATCTGTGGCTAGTTCTTTGTGTTTGGATGTAGAATATTGTTTTTTGGTAGGATCCAGCATTTTAAAAAAATTTATTTGTTTGTTTTTGACTGCACTGGGTCTTTGTTGTTGTGTGCGGGATTCTTTCTCCAGTTGCAGTGAGCGGGGCTACTCTTTGTTGCGGTGTGTGGTCTTCTCATTGCGGTGGCTTCTCTTGTTGTGGAGCACGGGATATAGGTGTGTGGGCTCAGTAGTTGTGGCTTGCAGGCTCTAGAGTGCAGGCTCAGTGGTTTTGGCACCTGGGTTTAGTTGCTCTGCAGCATATGGAATCTTCCTGGACCAGGGTTCGAATCCGTGTCCCCTGCCTTGGCAGGCGGGTTCTTAACCATTAACCCACCAGGGAAGTCCCCAGCATTTTTGTCAATGGTTGTTCAGTAGTTTGTTATGATTTTGGTGTTTTTGTAAAGAGGTGAGCTCATGTCCTTCCACTCTACCATCTTGCAAAGTCCTTCCCAAAATGTAAATCTTTATTCTAAGCAGGGAATTATTTTTTCAATAGGCTTCATCAGAGAAAAAAGTCATTAGGGTGCAAACAAGCTCAGGGAAAAAATTGTTTTCCCTGAAAACCCAAATGAATAGAATGTGGTAGAGCTGGGCAGCAAATTGTCAGTGAGCATCTCTATTGCAGAAAACTCATCCACATCAGTCAGCTCTAGGAGTCCTATGAGAGAACTGTAAAATGAGGTCACTGGAATGGATGAGCTACTTCCACTTGGAGAGGCTGTAATTCCAGTCCATAAGATGGATCTTCAGTCACTTTTCCCAAAAAGGTATAAAATGATCACCCCAAACCCAGGTAGTCTTTGTCCCCTCTGAAACAGTCATTCCAAGTACTCCTGCCAACATGAGCTGTGACTTGCATGGAGCATGCAGGCTGTGGTCTCAGCCTGTGCCTGTTCTTCAATTTGGTCATGTGGTGTACCACACTGATTGATTCATGGACATTGGAAAATCCTCGCATCCCTAGATAAATCTCACTTGATCATGGTGTATGATCCTCTTTAGTATTGTTGGATTTGGTTTAGTAGAATTTTGTTGAGGATTTTTGTGTCTATATCCATCAGTGATATTGGCCTGTAATTTTCTTTTCTTTTTTTTTTTTTGTGGTATCTTCGTCTGGTTTTGGTATCAGGGTGATGATGGCCTCATAGAATGAGTTTGGGAGTGTTCCTTCCTCTGAAGTTTTTTGGAATAGTTTCAGAAGGCTAGGTGTTAACTATTCTATAAATGTTCGGTAGAATTCACCTGTGAAGCCTCTGGTCCTGGACTTTTGCTTGTTGAGGGTTTTTTTTTTGTTGTTGTTGTTGTGGTACATGGGCCTCTCACTGTTGTGGCCTCTCCCGTTGCGGAGCACAGGCTCCGGATGCGCAGGCTCAGCGGCCATGGCTCACGGGCCCAGCCGCTCTGCGGCATGTGGGATCTTCCTGGACCGGGGCACGAATCCGCGTCCCCTGCATCGGCAGGCGGACTCTCAACCACTGCGCCACCAGGGAAGCCCTTGAGGGTTTTTTAATCACACATTTAATTTCAGTACTTGTAGTTGGTCTGTTCATCTTCTATTTCTTCCTGGTTCAGTCTTGGGAGATTGTGATGTACCTGTACATTTTGATATAGCTGTACCATTCCATATTCCCACCAGCAATGTATGTGAGATATAATTTCTTTTCATCTGTGTCAGCATTTGGCAATGTCACTATTATGTTACTGTTCTAATAGGTGTAGTGATAGCTCATTGTGGTCTTGATTTGCATTTCTCTCATGGCTAATGATGTTGAACATCTTTTCATGTGCTAGTTTGCCATCTGTATAATCCTTTTTAGTGAAATGTCTCTTCATGTCTATTGTTTTTTGTTTTGAGAGTTACTTATTATTCTGATGGGAGGAGTGGTAGGGAGGCATAATATTTTTTGATGCTTTTTGGTTCTAAATGGATACTAAGAATTAAAATTTATGACCTTAGAATATTCAGACACGGACAAAGTTTCTATACTAGTTTGTACTTCCACCAGATCTTTCTTGTGTGCTCATTTCCCCCATATCTTTGTAAATATTTAATCTTATTAAACTTGTTATTTTTTGCCAAGTGGATGAGCAAAAGTAGATCCTACTCTTTTAAGCTGCATTTGTCTGAGACTGAGTATATTTTCATAGGTTTTTGGATTTGTATTTACTCTTTTAAGAATTAATTGTTTGTATCCTTTGTCACTTTAAAAAATCAATATTTAATCACACAAATAATCTGTGTCTTATTTTTCATCATCTTTTTTTAAAAGGAAAATTACGAGTAAGGCTAAAGTCACCTTTGAATACCATCCTATTCCTTAACATATCAACCCAAACCTTAGTAGTTTAAAACAGCCACCATGAGTCTCTAGGTTGCCTGGGTAGTTCAACTGATTGGGGCTGACCTAGCTATAAGCTGGCTGGATGGCTGTGGTCTGGTTGTCCTGGATGGTCTAGAGTGGAATGACTTTCCTTTTCCCCACTTATCCTTCCATTAGGGCATTCTGGAAATCTTCTCATTATGAGTTCAAGAAAGGAAATGGAAACATGTAAGCACATTTTGAAGACTGCTTGTATCCCATTTACTAGTATCCCACTGGCTAAAGCAAATTACATGGTTAGGTCCAGAGACATTGTGAGGGCACTGCTAAAAATCATAGATACAGGGAGGTATGAAACAATGGGGCCATTAAAGCAGTCAGTCTACCATAGTCTACCCTTTGGCCATGATTAATCACCTCCCTCCCATATGCAAATTATGCTCACCCCCATTCCAGGATCCCCCAAAGATTTTCCAATCATGTCATTATGCTTGGAGTCTAGGACCTCATGATCAACATCAGATCTGCATATGGCTCCCTGGATGCAACTTCTCTTTATCTGGGGACCTGTGAACTAAAAAGACAAGTCACTGCTCTCTGCTCCCAAATACAATGGTGAGACAAGGACAGGACACCTGCAACAGACACTCCCATTTAAAGGGAAAGAATGGGGAGGGCATATTGAATCACTGTTCATAGCAATTCTAAAATCAAGGTGGAAAAATAGTGCCAGGTTCCCCTGTTTTTGGCAGGACTTCACTCCAGGTACCTCCTACTTCAGGGATGGTGAATGTCCTTCTTTTTTGGCTGCTCCGTGCGGCTTGTGGGATCTTAGTTCCCTCACCAGTGATTGAACCCGGGCCCACAGCACTGAAAGTGCCAAGTCTTAACCACTGGACCACCAGGGAATTCCCGGATGGTGAATGTCCTTTGAATGGCACCTAATTCTGCTTACCAGGAGTGGCTTTCTAGTCCATTATATTCCAAGGCCCTTGACATCACCCTCTGAGGTGTTGTTAATTTTCCATTGCCCTCCTTTGGCCACTCCTGAAGAGAAAATACGCCCTTTGCACAATTTCTCAGCCTTTTTCCTGTCCAGTGGCCTTTTTACATTTTGAACAGTTTCAGCCCAGTCTGGAGGCACTTATACAATATCCTCAAAAACTTTATGGATTTTCTTTGTATCTGATTCTATTCAACTCCATTTTCTAAAAGCTATACCCATAATTTTTAAAGAGCTTCATCCTTTCTACGCCTGATCACTGTTACTCTGGTCTTGTCAGGCAATGTTCTTAAGATTCCTAGGTTCAGCAGAGAGGGTCTGTAAGGCAAAACCTTAAGCTTTTGCTTATGTCAAGTTTTTTATTTCCCCATTTGCCAAAGCAAGTCATATTTTTAAGCCCAGAGTCAGTATGAGCAGGCACTACAAAAGGGCATAGATGGAAAAAAAAAAAAAAAAAGGGCATAGATGAATGCCCATCTATCCATTTCTCTATTGGGCTGCCTTTTTCCTGGGAGTCTTTGTGTATGCTGAATACTTTGTTAGGTGTGTGATAAATGTACTCTTCAGTATACAGCATGACTTTTCATGTTGTTTATTTTGCTTTTACTTTTTATACTTTTTGTTGTAGTTTCTTAGGACAGGGCCGAAAGTAAGCTCATCACACGAGATGAATTGTGCCAAAGCACAGCAGTAGAGGGCTGCCGCTCGCTCAGGCAAAACAGCGCCGTCTGTCTTGCTATGGTAACTTTTATTAAAGCATTATCTAGATTTACACTTTAAGACTTGTTTTCTTAACATTTCAGAAGTGCCAAAGCAGCAACCTATGTTTTTATTAATTATACAACCAATAATTAGCTACCGTGAGCACCTGCCGTGCTTCGTCCTTGAGCGCAAGAACAGCACAAAGTTCCCACCATTATTTTGATTATATTGAAGTAGCACAAGGACATTTCCTTGCGTTCCCACCACTCTGATTATACTGAGGACATCTCATGGATCAGTGCCCAAAGCACTCAATGCTTCTTTTGCAGGCCCCCGGTTTGCCGGGGGGGCGCTCGAAGCATTCAGAACTGTTCACAACTCTGGCTTATTCGCATGCCCCTGGTTTGCCGGGGAGGCTCAAAGCAATCAGGACTGTTTGCAGTTCTGGCTTATTCTCCAGCCCCCAGTTTGCTGGGGGGGGGCGGGGCTCATGGGTCACATCTCCTTTCCATGTCCTCAGTTATCCCACTACACTTTTGCATTTTTATTTAGTCAAATTTAAAATTTTTAATTTATATTTATATCTGTTCATTATTTGTTTGAAAGAGCTAAGTTCCCATTTTCTTATAAAGCTTTGACTTTTTCAGGGAAGTTTAGATCTCTCCTCTATCTGGAATTTCCTTTTTTTAAATTGAAGCATAGTTGATTTACAATATTGTGCTAGTTTCAAGGGTACAGCAAAGTGATTTTATATATATTCTTTTTCAAATTATTTTCCATTATAGGTTATTACAAGATGTTGAATATAGTTGCCTGTGCTGTACAGTAAATCCTTGTTTATCTATTTTATATATAGTAGTGTGTATCTGCTAATCCTATACTCCTAATTTATGCCTCCCTAGAATTTACTTTAGAGAATAGTATGTAGGGACATACTATAATATTATAATACTATAATTATTACATAATTATTTTTTCCCCAAATGGAGAATCAAGTGCCTCAGTAACATTATTAAAAGGTCCAGTTTCTTCCCACTGATTTGTAATGCCTCTATATACACATGAATCCACTTCTGAGCTCTCAATTACATTCTTCTGGTCTATTCACCTATCCTTACACTAATACAAACAATATTAATTTCTATAGTTTTATAATATGTTTTGATGTTCAGTAGGGCAAGCTCCACTCTTCTTTTTCAAACTTGTTTTTTTACTACATTTGTATATGTACATTTAAAAAAATTAACTTATTTTTCTATTAAGACAAAATTTTTAGAGCAGTTTATGCTTCTTAGCAAAATTGAGGGAAAGGTACAGAGATTTCCCACATCCTGCCCCGACACATGCACAGCCTCCCCTGTTATCAACATCCCTCACTAGAGTGATACATTCGTTACAATTGATGAGCCTATGTTGACATGTTACCCAAAGTCCAATAGGTTACATTAGGGTTCATGCTTGGCGTTGTACATTCTGTTGGTTTGCACAAACGTATAATGACATGTATCCATCCTTCGGTTATCATACAGAATATTTTCACTCCCCTAAAAATCCTCTGTGCTCTACCTATTCATCCCTCCCTCTCCTAACCCTGGCAACCACTGATATTTTATTGTCTTCATAGTTTTGCCTTTTCAAAATGTCTTATGGTTGGAATCATACAGTATGTAGCCTTTTCAGATTGGCTTCTTTCACTTGGTAATATGCATTTAAGGTTCCTCCATATCTTTTCATGGCTGGATAGCTCATTTCTTTTTAGTGCTGAATAATATTCCGTCGTCTGGATGTACCACAGTTTATCCATTCACCTACTGAAGAACATCTTAGCTGCTTTCAGTTTTAGAAATTATGAATAAAGGTGCTGTAAACATTCATGAGCAAGTTTTTATGTGGGCATAAGTTGTTAGCTCCTAAGGGTGGATATCAAGGAGTACAATTGCTGGATTACATGGGTAGGAGTATGTTTAGTTTCATAAGAAACAGCCAAACTGTCTTCCAAAGTAACTGTACCATTTTTATATTTATATTTTCATAAGCATTTAATTAATTAATTTGATTATCACAATAAGTTTAGTGCACATTCATCATCTCATATTGATACAACATTAAAGAATAGAAAAAAAGTTTTCATTGTGATAACTCTCAGGATTTACTCTCTTACAACTTTCATATGTAACATACAGCAGTGTCAATTATATTTATCATGTTGTATGTTACATTCCTAGTACTTATTTATCTTATAACTGGAAGTTTGTACCTTTTGACTGCCCTCATCCAATTTCCCC
Source organism: Aethalodelphis obliquidens (assembly GCF_003676395.1). Lineage (NCBI taxonomy): Eukaryota > Metazoa > Chordata > Mammalia > Artiodactyla > Delphinidae > Aethalodelphis > Aethalodelphis obliquidens. The sequence continues at coordinate 6,103 of NW_020838235.1, read as the reverse complement.
TCCCCACCCTCATATGCATGTCAGAATACCTTATGCATTTCCTTGAAAAATCTTGTTGGTATTAGAATTGTGATTGCATTGGATTTATAGATTATTGGGGAGAGAATTGATAATTTTATTATAAATCCTCCCAGTCTCGAAAACGGTTTACCTCTCCAGTTAAATCATGTTTTAATTATCCTTTAATTAAGTCTTATAGTTGTGCTATTGCTTGCACATTTGTTATTAGGTATATTCCAAGATACATTATGGTACTGATATCTTTCTTTGTTTTGTTTTGTTTAATTAATTTATTTCTGGCTGCTCTGGGTCTCCATTGCTGCACGCGGGCTTTTCTCTAGTTCTGGTGAGCAGGGGCTACTCTTCATTGCGGTGCGCGGGCTTCTCACTGCGGTGTCTTCTCTTGTTTCAGAGCATGGGCTCTAGGTGTGCGGGCTTCAGTAGTTGCGGCACGTGGCCTCAGTAGTTGTGGCTCACGGGCTCTAGAGCGCAGGCTCAGTAGTTGTGGTGCACGGGCTTAGTTGCTCCACAGCGTGTGGGATCTTCCTGGACCAGGGCTCGAACCCATGTCCCCTGCCTTGGCAGGTGGATTCTTAACCACTTCACCACCAGGGAAGCCCCTGATATCTTTCTTTTTCTACTATATGTTATAATTGGTTAGTGTTAGTATACAGGAGCTATTAATTTTTTGTCGTATAAAAGTTTGACTTTCTTGTAGTCAAATTTATGTTTTTGTTTTTAATTGCTTCTGGATTTTGAGACATAGTAAGGAAAGTTTTCCTCACTTTTTCCAATCATGTTGGATATTAACCCATTTTTTTTTCTAATTCTTGTATGGTTTCATTTTTAACTTTTAGAACTCTGATTTGTTTGGTATTTATCCTGGGGTTTAGTGTAAGGAACTGATCGAGTTTTATCTTCTCTATGACAATCTAGTGTACCAACACTAATTTTTCCTTAAAGCCCATCTTTTCCTTGCTGATTTGAGATAGTGCATTATTGTAAACTAAATTTTCATATTTCTGGATTTTCTCTTTCGTTCCATTGGCCTGTGTGTCTAGTCATGCATAGTATCACGCTGTTTTAATCATAGAGGCTTTATCTCTAGTTTTCATGTCTGGTAGGTGTGTGTGAGATTTATTTTAGCACTCTCTGGGTCCGTCCTTTCTGCAGATGCATATATTGATGTTGATACGTCTTTAGTTGTGGCCATGTTTAATGTTTGTTTTTCTTCCCCCTACTTTCCCCTCACTAATTTTCTTATGTAGTTTCTTTCTATTCCTTGGTGCCCTGTTCTAAAAGCGTTTCTGGCCTCTGATTCCTTCTTTAGATGTATCCATCCTGCAACTCAGCCCTTTTATTGAGTTTTTTAAATCTCAAAAGTTTAATTTTTATTGAGTGGTGATTTTTCATAGCCTATTCTTTTTATTTAATGGATGTGTTATCCTCATATTTTTCTAAGTATGTAAATATAATATTCTTATGATAAAAAATATCCTGTCCTAATTGCTCTCCTAACTCTATTTCCTTGGACTTAGCTGTCCTGTGTGCCAAGTTTCCCTCTCTCAGGTTGTTGGTGTTTGGTGATCCATGACTGTGCACTTATCTTTAGCTGAGCGACCCTTAGTGTCTGCCTGTTCTGTGCACAGTGTGTTTGTCAGGATGGGTGGGAACCACTATTGCTGCTTTCCTGAGAAAGGACTTCTTGGGGGTTGATCTTCTGGGCATGAGTGAGCCTTGTCCCCATTTCCATTAGCATTGTTCCCTTCTATTTGGGATAGTACCTATCTCTCTTACCTAAGCATCCACAACCACTGCTCCTCCCTGGAGGCAGACACCTTCATGATGATGCTTGGTGCATTGCGGGTGGTGGTGGGAATGAGCAGGGTTACATCTGTGTTCGTGTTACCAGGTCTCTGTTAGTCACCATGGACCCAGGCCTTCTCTGGCCCTGAGTTTCCACCATGAGCACGAAACTTTTTTTTTTTCCCCACCCTTTCTTTTCCTTCGTCTTCTTTTTTTTTTTTTTTTTTTGCTAAGCGAATTGTTTTTGTTCTGTATCCTGGCCAGTGGCATCCCTTTGCAGTTTTCAGCTTTCTCTCTCTTTTTTGCCCTTCATGGATTCCTCACATTTTGTGGTCAACTAGAGTTTCCTTTCTTGCTTTAAACATAAGTACAGTATGTATTTATTATTAATGATTTTGCCATCACTTTTATGGATTTGTTGCCAAAGGAGAATACTGTGGCCTTGATTTAGCTTACCATCTTGAAAGTGACACTTTATTGTTTTTTCTCTTTTCTTTCCTTTTTGGAATTTTGAAATGAATTTTTGTTTATTAAAAAAATTAGAAAATTATACCCACCATCCAGAGCCATATTTATATTAAGAATAGATTATTACAGTTTATACTTGTATATTTATACTTTAAGTAATAAGTATAGCAATGATTTAATTTTTTAACATATTTATTGGGGTATAATTGCTTTACAATGGTGTGTTAGTTTCTGCTTTATAACAAAGTGAATCAGTTATACATATACATATGTTCCCATATCTCTTCCCTCTTGCGTCTCCCTCCCTCCCACCCTCCCTATCCCACCCCTCCAGGCGGTCACAAAGCACCGAGCTGATCTCCCTGTGCTATGCGGCTGCTTCCCGCTAGCTATGTATTTTACGTTTGGTAGTGTATATATGTCCATGCCACTCTCTAACTTTGTCACAGCTTACCCTTTCCCCTCCCCATATCCTCAAGTCCATTCTATAGTAGGTCTGTGTCTTTATTCCTGTCTTACCCCTAAGTTCTTCATGACATTTTTTTCCTTAAATTCCATATATATGTGTTAGCATACGGTATTTGTCTTTCTCTTTCTGACTTACTTCACTCTGTATGACAGACTCTAGGTCTACCCACCTCATTACAAATAGCTCAATTTCGTTTCTTTTTATGGCTGAGTAATATTCCATTGTATATATGTGCCACATCTTCTTTATCCATTCATCCGATGATGGACACTTAGGTTGTTTCCATCTCTGGGCTATTGTAAATAGAGCCGCAATGAACATTTTGGTACATGAGTCTTTTTGAATTATGTTTTTCACAGGGTATATGCCCAGTAGTGGGATTGCTGGGTCATATGGTAGTTCTATTTGTAGTTTTTAAAGGCATAAAATACTGTTCTCCATACTGTTCTCCACAGTGGCTGTATCAATTTACATTCCCACCAACACTGCAAGAGGGTTCCCTTTTCTCCACACCCTCTCCAGCATTTATTGTTTCTATATTTTTTGATGATGGCCATTCTGACTGGTGTGAGATGTTATCTCATTGTAGTTTTGATTTGCATTTCTCTAATGATTAATGATGTTGAGCATTCTTTCATGTGTTTGTTGGCAGTCTGTATATCTTCTTTGGAGAAATGTCTATTTAGGTCTTCTGCCCATTTTTGGATTGGGTTGTTTGTTTTCTTGTTATTGAGCTGCATGAGCTGCTTGTAAATTTTGGAGATTAATCCTTTGTCGGTTGCTTCATTTGCAAATATTTTCTCCCATTCTGAGGGTTGTCTTTTGGTCTTGTTTATGGTTTCCTTTGCTGTGCAAAAGCTTTGAAGTTTCATTAGGTCCCATTTGTTTATTTTTGTTTTTATTTCCATTTCTCTAGGGGGTGGGTCAAAAAGGATCTTGCTGTGATTTATATCATAGAGCGTTCTGCCTATGTTTTCCTCTAAGAGTTTGATAGTTTCTGGCCTTACATTTAGGTCTTTAATCCACTTTGAGCTTATTTTTGTGTATGGTGTTAGGGAGTGATCTAATTTCATACTTTTACATGTAGCTGTCCAGTTTTCCCAACACCACTTATTGAAGAGGCTGTGCTTTCTCCACTGTACATTCCTGCCTCCTTTATCAAAGATAAGGTGACCATATGTGCGTGGGTTTATCTCTGGGCTTTCTATCCTCTTCCATTGATCTATCTTTCTGTTTTTGTGCCAGTACCATACTGTCTTGATTACTGTAGCTTTGTAGTATAGTCTGAAGTCAGGGAGCCTGATTCCTCCAGCTCCGTTTTTCATTCTCAAGATTGCTTTGGCTATTCAGGGTCTTTTGTGTTTCCATACAAATTGTGAAAGTTTTTGTTCTAGTTCTGTGAAAAATGCCAGTGGTAGTTTGATAGAGATTGCATTGAATCTGTAGATTGCTTTGGGTAGTAGAGTCATTATCCCAATGTTGATTCTTCCAGTGCGAGAACATGGTATATCTCTCCATCTATTTGTATCATCTTTAATTTCTTTCATCAGTGTTTTATAATTTTCTGCATACAGGTCTTTTGTATCCTTAGGTAGGTTTATTCCTAGATATTTTATTCTTTTTGTTGCAATGGTAAATGGGTGTGTTTTCTTGATTTCACTTTCAGATTTTTCATCATTAGTGTATAGGAATGCCAGAGATTTCTGTGCATTAATTTTGTATCCTGCAACTTTACCAAATTCATTGATTAGTTCTAGTAGTTTTCTGGTAGCATCTTTAGGATTCTCTATGTATAGTATCATGTCATCTGCAAAGAGTGACAGCTTTACTTCTTCTTTTCCGATTTGGATTCCTTTTATTTCCTTTTCTTCTGTGATTGCTGTGGCTAAAACTTCCAAAACTATGTTGAATAATAGTGGTGAGAGTGGGCAACCTTGTCTTGTTCCTGATCTTAGTGGAAATGCTTCCAGTTTTTCACCGTTGAGGACGATGTTGGCTCTGGGTTTGTCATATATGGCCTTTATTACGTTGAGGAAACTTCCCTCTATGCCTACTTACTGCAGGGTTTCTATCATAAATGGGTGTTGAATTTTGTCAAAAGCTTTCTCTGCATCTATTGAGATGATCATATGTTTTTTCTCATTCAATTTGTTAATATGGTGTATCACGTTGACTGATTTGTGTATATTGAAGAATCCTTGCATTCCTGGAATACACCCCACTTGATCATGGTGTATGATCCTTTTAATGTGATGTTGGATTCTGTTTGCTAGTATTTTGTTGAGGGTTTTTGCATCTATGTTCCTCAGTGATATTGGTCTGTAGTTTTATTTCTTTGTGACATCCTTGTCTGGTTTTGGTATCAGGGTGATGGTGGCCTCGTAGAATGAGTTTGTGAGCGTTCCTCCCTCTGCTATATTTTGGAAGAATTTGAGAAGGATAGGTGTTAGCTTTTCTCTAAATGTTTGATAGAATTCGCCTGTGAAGCCATCTGGTCCTGGGCTTTTGTTTGTTGGAAGATTTTTAATCACAGTTTCAATTTCAGTGCTTGTGATTGGTCTGTTCATATTTTCTATTCCTGATTCAGTCTTGGCAGGTTGTGCCTTTCTAAGAATTTGTCCATTTCTTCCAGGTTGTCCATTTTATTGGCATAGAGTTGCTTGTAGTAATCTCTCATGATCTTTTGTATTTCTGCAGTGTCAGTTGTTACTTCTCCTTTTTCAATTCTAATTCTATTGATTTGAGTCTTCTCCCTTTTTTTCTTGATGAGTCTGGCTAATGGTTTATAAATTTTGTTTATCTTCTCAAAGAACCAGCTTTTAGTTTTATTGATCTTTGCTATTGTTTCCTTCATTTCTTTTTCATTTTTTCTGATCTGATTTTTAGGATTTCTTTCCTTCTGCTAACTTTGGGTTTTTTTTTTCTTCTTTCTCTAATTGCTTTAGGTGCAAGGTTAGGTTGTTTATTCGAGAAGTTCCCTGTTTCTTAAGGTAGGATTGTATTGCTATAAACTTCCCTCTTAGAACAGCTTTTACTGCATCCCATAGATTTTGGGTCATTGTGTCTCCATTGTCATTTGTTTCTAGGTATTTTTTGATTTCCTCTTTGATTTCTTCAGTGATCACTTTGTTATTAAGTAGTGTATTGTTTAGCCTCCATGTGTTTGTATTTTTTATAGATCTTTTCCTGTAATTGATATCTAGTCTCATGGCGTTGTTGTCGGAAAACATACTTGATACAATTTCAATTTTCTTAAATTTACCAAGGCTTGATTTGTGACCTAAGATATGATCTACCCTGGAGAATGTTCCACGAGCACTTGAGAAAAATGTGTATTCTGTTGTTTTTGGATGGAATGTC
>NW_020838234.1:0-26323 GCF_003676395.1 Aethalodelphis obliquidens | reverse complement strand
ACACACACACACACACACACACACACACACACACACACACACACACATACCTGGTAAACATATATTCCAGTCCACACAGGGAGATTTTTTCCCTACCAAATATTGTTATATTTTATATATATAAAGTTTTATTTTATACAAATTTATATTTATTTATGTATTTATATTTATTTATACTTGTATTTATATAAATTTATATTTAAATATAAAATTTTATATATTTAACTTAAAATTTGGTTCATGTATGAATCCTGTATCTTCCCTAAAATTATTACTATTGTAATCACCAATACTGTCCTATCTTTTCCAACAGGAAATGTTATCAGCTTCTTTTTTTAACAACTTTATTGGAGTATAATTGCTTTACAATGGTGTGTTAGTTTCTGCTTTATAACAAAGTGAATCAGCTATATATATACAAATATCCCCATATCTCCTCCCTCTTACGTCTCCCTGCCACGGTCCCTATCCCACCTCTCTAGGTGGTCACAAAGCACAGAGCTGATCCCCCTGTGCTATGTGGCTGCTTCCTACTAGCTATCTATTTTACATTTGGCAGTATATATAATACAATGGAATGTTAGCCATAAAAAGAAACGAAATTGAGTTATTTGTAGTGAGGTGGATGGACCTAGAGTCTGTCATACAGAGTGAAGTAAGTCAGAAAGAGAAAAACAAATACTGTATGCTAACACATATATATGGAATCTAAAAAAAAAAAAAGGTTCTGAAGAACATAGGGGCAGGACAGGAATAAAGATGCAGACCTACTAGAGAATGGACTTGAGGACACGGGGAAGGGGAAGGGGAAGCTGGGACGAAGTGAGAGAGTGGCATGGACTTATATATACTGCCAAATGTTATCAGCTTTTGAGGCTGAGGCTCAAGCCATCCCTGTCTAATGATCTTGGCAGTTATGTCTGCAGGCAAAGGAACTGTTGTTTTGTGTTATGAAATGGCCAAGATCAGAGCATGAGTCAGGTAGCAATACCCGAAGACCTGAACAGCAAGTCTCATTCCAGTGTGAAATTTAAACCTGAGGGACCCATGGAGCTGCAGTCAGACTAAACTTAACATAGTCTGTACATCTTTGCCTGATGTTTGTGGTGTTCCCCTCCCCTTTCTCTTCCTCAAGTCTCTTGCCTGACAGCTGCTGTATGCTAACGACTCTTGTCTCCTGCTTAGGGCCTAGAGAGTGTTCCATGTGTCCTACATGACTTGAGGCTCTCCATGGGCTTGCATGAATGCATGTGGCCCAGCTACTGTACTGATCCAGGGAGAGGAAGGCTTGTTGCATCCACTGAAGGCATGCTACTAGTGAGAGCAGAAGAGAAGAGTTAGAGAAAGTTCTTTATTCTGAGTGCAATCAAGCTTACTGTCAATGCCCGCCTGAACCGTGATGGGGCAAGCTAGGTGTGTTGATAATTCCTCTGCTTGTATTTTCCCTAGGACCGTTCTGGGAAAATTTTTTTACATTATAGCCTGACACTAGGCATGAAGAGGCGAAAGGGGTCTGGCTCCAGGGTATTCTTCCCAAGACTCCAGCAATAGCTAGTTCATCAGCCCCCTGATCTATCCACTGCATGAGAAACCAGAGGGGTCTCTGAGGTCATGGAGCATCATTATCTAGAGCTGAAGGAAGCCTACTTGGAATGGACCTGAATGGCACACTAGTTCATTGGAGATTTAAAGGAATAGAGAAGTTTTTTTCCTGGAAGAAATTCTGAGATCCAAGTTGACATATAATCAAAGTGCTTTGCAGAGTGACTGTAGTTAATACAGTGTTGCATATTTTTAAAAGTTGCTAAGAGAGTAGATCTTAAAAGTTCTTATGGGACTTCCCTGGTGGAGCAGTGGTTAAGAATCTGCTGCCAATGCAGGGTACATGGGTTCAAGCTCTGGTCCGGGAAGATCTCACATGCCACAAAGCAAGTAAACCCGTGTGCCACAGCTACTGAGCCAGCACTCCAGAGCCTGTGAGCCACAACTACTGAAGCCCGTGAGCCTAGAGCCCATACTCCACAACAAAGAGTAGCCTCCACTCACTGCAACTAGAGAGAAAGCCTGCATGCAGCAAGGAAGACCCAATACAGCCAAAAGTAAATAAATAATAAATTTTTAAAAATAATAATAACAGTTTGGTAATGATGTATAATAAAGTTAATCTAAAAAAATTAAAGTTCTCATCACAAGGAAAAAAATTGTAATGATGTAAGGTGATGGATATTAATGAAACTTACTTTGGAAATCATTTCATAGTGAATGCAAATATTGAATCATGTTGTATACCTGAAACGAATATAACATTCCATGTCAATTATTTTTTAAAATAAACTGCTGAGTATTTTGTTGTTGTTGTTGTTGTTGTTGTATGCGGGCCTCTCCCTGTTGTGGCCTCTCCCGTTGCAGAGCACAGGCTCCGGACACGCAGGCTCAGCAGCCATGGCTCACGGGCCCAGCTGCTCTGTGGCATGTGGGATCTTCCCGGACCGGGACACGAACCTGTGTCCCCTGCATCAGCAGGCGGACTCTCAACCACTGCGCTACCAGGGAAGCCCTGCTGAGTTTTTTTTTTTAATTAATGAAACTACCATATGATCCAGCAAAAAAACCCCCAACAAAACAAAAATAAAGTGGGGTAGGGGAATCATGTACAATTACATCTGAGAGCACAGACTTGTTTTGTTGGTCCTAAATGAAAAGCTAGTGCCAACAGGAAGAAATTACAGGGAATCATTTTGCAGATCAATAAAACAATTAACTTTCTAGGGCCAGTTGTTAGACTGAGAGCCACATCATAATGGTATCAAATGCCTGATTAGGTGGTTAGCTCAAAAGTGTCCAGCAAAGGCTAAATGAACCTTTTTAATGCTCTGGTGGGAACTTACATCAAACCAGTGGCTTTAAAACTTTTGAAAAAACATTGTAACTCTTTCTCAAATGAAATATTTGTCAGATCTCTAATCAGAAAAGATATAAAAGTGAAGGGATTCTGGTTGACATGGTTCATGCATCCTTGTCCAGGTTTCTAGGATTCTGTGGATCACCACTGGAAAACAAAACAAAAACCGACACCGCCAGATAATCCACTGGGTCCCTGAGAAATGTCTCAGCTGCAGGTATAGCCATGGCCATGGCCCCTGTCTCAGCCATCATGACAATGACAGCTTCAGCGAACAACCCTCCTGTGCCATTTCCCTCCTAGGCTCCTGGGCTTCATCATGTGATGACCTATGATGTTCATGGAGGTTGGGACACTGGCACAGGACAAAACAGCCCCCTGCACAAGGATTCCACTGACCATGGAAATTTTGTCTATTTCAACACTGTAAAGTAGGAGCCATTGGTTAGGACTGGGAAGCAGAAATGGGGAGGAAGGTAGACAGGAACTGAATTTGAGCCTTAAGCTGAATATTCCCCCAGGAACTTGCCACAAGAATATTGGTGAGATGATGGAGTTCCTGATGAGAATCTCATCATGGGGTTCCCCACGTATGGACAGACCAAACACCTTACTTCTTCAAATGGTGGGCAGCACCCACCTCAGGACAGGGTCTATTGGGACCCACACCCAGGAGGCTGGCTTCCGATCTACCATGAGGTAACTCCTCCCAGGAGAGACTGCAGTGGAAACTCTGGTCAGTTAGGGAGTGAGATTAGATAAATTTGGGATCCTTTTGTTAATAAAATAACTCTTGTTGCATAATTGCTTATGTCTCTCCATATACCCCTATTGGAGATGAAAAACATTCCCCAGGAAGAGATGAATCACCTTGGAAATTGAAGTGGTCTTCCTATGTGTAAGATAACCTTAGTTTGACTTAGAGGAGTGGTAAGCTCATTTTAATAGTAAGAGTTTAAACCCAAGTAAAAATGCAAAGTTTTAAAATCTCTGCTTTTTAATTTTTAGAATACAAAAGCTTTCAGGGAAATAACTCTTGTGAGCTCAATGTAATACTCAAGCTACTTCTGTTTAATAAGTATGTCTAAGATAACTTATTGGGCACTTATATATGTCAGGCAGTGTGCTGGACATTGGGAATATAGTTAAGACATAGTTTCTGCTCTCATGGAGCTCATAACCCAAGTATAGGAAGCAAAAACACAAAGGAATAATTACAATAAACTGTGATTTGTGCAACAGTAGAATTGTTCGTATGTGAACATCTAAGAAAAATATTCACCTTTCCTATTGACAACCCCATCACCATGATTTTGCTCACTTGGGTACCTCTGATTAGATATGCACATTTCTTTTTACCTCAAGCCACCATCTCATGGATTAAAGACGAGAAGCCCCCTTAAGACTACAAAGGAGTGCATGGATTTGGTTTGACAATACTGAAAGCTATGAGCATAAGGTAAGTTTCAGACCATGGACCTTAAGACTATTTACATTATCTCTGCCCTTGAAAAATTCACTAAGTGGGAAGAGCCCTAGTTAAGGTGACAGGAAATAACAATTACAGTTACAGCTTTGTTATGGTCTCACTGTGATATTAAGCCAATAATTCCCATTATTAAGCCTGTTTCCTAATTTTTAAAACAAGGCCACTGGAATGGATAATTTCTGAGCTGCCTTTCCTATGTTCTTGGAACATAGGAAAGGCAGCTCAGAAACCAATGATTGAGATAGCCTTATACACCAGAGGGCAGACAGCAGAAACAAGAAAAACTACAATCCTGCAGCCTGTGGAACAAAAACCACACTCACAGAAAGATAGACAAGATGAAAAGGCAGAAGGCTATGTACCAGATGAAGGAACAAGATAAACCCCCAGAAAAAACAACTAAATGAAGTGAAGATAGGCAACATTCCAGAAAAAGAATTCAGAATAATGATAGTGAAGATAATCCAGGACCTGGGAAAGAGAATGGAGGCAAAGATCGAGAAGATGTAAGAAATGTTTAACAAAGACCTAGAAGAATTAAAGAACAAACACCTAGAAGATTTAAAGAACAAACAAACAGAGATGAACAATAAAATAACTGAAATGAAAACTACACTAGAAGGAATCAATAGCAGAATAACTGAGGCAGAAGAACGGATAAGTGACCTGGAAGACAGAATGGTGGAATTCACTGCTGTGAAACAGAATGAAGAAAAAAGAATGAAAAGAAATGAAGACAGCCTAAGAGACCTCTGGGACAACATTAAACGCAACAACATTCACATTATAGGGGTCCCAGAAGGAGAAGAGAGAGAGAAAGGACTAGAGAAAATACTTGAAGAGATTATAGTCAAAAATTTCTCTAACATGGGAAAGGAAATAGCCACCCAAGTCAAGGAAGCACAGAGAGCACCATACAGGATAAACCCAGGGAGAAATATGCCAAGACACATAGTAATCAAATTGGCAAAAATTAAAGAAAATGAAAAATTATTGAAAGCAGCAAGGGAAAAAGGAAAAATAACATACAAGGGAACATCCATAAGGATAACAGCTGATTTCTCAGCAGAAACTCTACAAGCCAGAAGGGGGTGGCATGATATACTTAAAAGTGATGAAAGGGAAGAACCTACAACCAAGATTACTCTATCCAGCAAGGATTTCATTCAGATTCTATGGAGAAATCAAAAGCTTTACAGACAAGCAAAAGTTAAGAGAATTCAGCATCACCAAAATATCTCTAAACATATGCTAAGGGAACTTCTGTAAGTGGGAAACACAAGAGAAGAAAAGGACCTGCAAAAACAAACCCATAACAATTAAGAAAATGGTCATAGGAACATACATATCAATAATTACCTTAAACGTGAATGGATTAAATGCTCCAAGCAAAAGACACAGGCTTGCTGAATAGATACAAAAACAAGACTCATATATATGCTGTCTACAAGAGACCCACTTCAGACCTAGGGACACATACAAACTGAAAGTGAGGGGATGGAAAAAGATATTCCATGCAAATGGAAATTAAAAGAAAGCTGGAGTAGCAATACTCATATCAGATAAAATAGACTTTAAAATAAAGACTATTACAAGAGACAAAGAAGGAAACTACATAATAATCAAGGGATCAATCCAAGAAGAAGATGTAACAATAATTATATATGCACCCAACTTGGAGCACCTCAATACATAAGGCGACTGCTAACAGCTATAAAAGAGGAAATCGACAGCAGCACAATAATAGTGGGAGACTTTAACACCTCACTTACACCAATGGACAGATTATCCAAAACGGAAATAAATAAGGAAACAGAAGCTTTAAATGACACAACATATCAGATAGATTTAATTGATATTTATAGGACAATCCATCCAAAAACAACAGATTACACTTTCTTCTCAAGTGCACATGAAAGAGGATATATCACATCTTGGGTCAGAAATCAAGCCTCAGTACATTTAAGAAAATTGAAATCATATCAAGCATCTTTTCTGACCACAACACTATGAGATTAGAAATGAATTACAGGGAAAAAAAACGTAAAAAACACAAACACATGAAGGCTAAAGAATATGTTACTAAATAACCAAGAGATCACTGAAGAAATCAAAGAGGAAATCAAAAAATACCTGGAGACAAAAGACAATGAAAACATGATGATCTAAAACCTATGGGATGCAGCAGGAGCAGTTCTAAGAGGGAAGTTTATAGCTATAAAAGCCTAGCTCAAGAAACAAGAAAAACCTCAAATAAACCATCTAACCTTACACCTAAGGGAACTAGAGAAAGAAGAACAAACAAACAAAACCCAAAGTTAGCAGAAGGAAAGAAATCATAAAAATCAGAGTGGAAAGAAATGAAGTAGAAACAAAGAAAACAATAGCAAAGATCAATAAAACTAAAAGCTGGTTCTTTGAGAAGATAAACAAAATTGATGAACCATTAGCCAGACTCAACAAGAAAAAGAGGGAGAGGACTCAAATCCATAAAATTAAAAATGAAAAAGGAGAAGTTAGAAGAGACACCACAAAAATACAAAGCATCCTAACAGACTACTACAAGCAACACTACGCCAATAAAATGGGCAACCTGGAAGAAACGGACAAATTCTTAGAACCGTATAACCTTCCAAGACTGAACCAGGAAGAAACAGAAAATATGAACAGACCAATCACAAATAATGAAAATGAAACTGTGATTAAACATCTTCCAACAAACAAAAGTCCAGGACCGGATGGCTTACAGGTGAATTCTATCAAACATTTAGAGAAGAGATAACACCCATCCTTCTCAAACTCTTCCAAAAAATTGTGGAGGAAAGAACACTCCCAAACACATTCTATGAGGCCACCATCACCCTGATAGCCACACCAGACAAAGATACTACAAAAAAAGAAAATTACAGACCAATATCACTGATGAATATAGATGCAAAAATCCTCAACAAAATACTAGCAAACAGAATCCAACAACACATTAAAAGGATCATACACCATGATCAATTGGGATTTATCTCAGGGATGCAAGGATTCTTCAATATATGCAAGTCAATCAATGTGATACACTATTTTAACAAATTGAAGAATAAAAACCATTTGATCATCTCAATAGATGCAGAAAAACTTTAGACAAAATTCAAAACCCATTTATGATAAAAACTCTCCAGAAAGTGGGCATAAAGGGAACCTAACTCAACATAATAAAGGCCATATACAACAAACCCACAGCAAACATCATTCTCAAAGGTGAAAAACTGAAAGCATTTCCTCTAAGATCAGGAACAAGACAAGGATGTCCACTCTCACCACTATTATTCAACATAGTTTTGGAAGTCCTAGCCACAGCAATCAAAGAAGAAAAAGAAATAAAAGGAATCCAAATTGGAAATGAAGAAGTGAAACTGTCACTGTTTGCAGATGACATGATGCTATACATAGAGAATCCTAAAGATGCTACCAGAAAACTACTAGAGCTAATCAATGAATTTGGTAAAGTTGCAGGATACAAAATTAATGCACAGAAATCACTTGTATTCCTATACACTAATGATGAAAAATCTGAAAGAGAAATTAAGGAAACACTCACATTTACCATTGCAACAAAAAGAATAAAATACCTAGGAATAAACCTATCTAGGGAGACAAAAGACCTGTATCCAGAAAACTATAACACACTGATGAAAGAAATGAAAGATGATACCAACAGATGGAGAGATATACCATGTTCTTGGATTGGAAGAATCAATATTGTGAAAATGACTATACTACCCAAAGCAATCTACAGATTCAATACAATCCGTATCAAATTACCAATGGCATTTTTTATGGAACTAGAACAAAAATCTTTAAATTTGTATGGAGACACAAAAGACCCCGAATAGCCAAAGCAGTCTTGAGGGAATAAAATGGAGTGGGAGGAATCAGACTCCTTGACTTCAGACTATACTACAAAGCTACAGTAATCAAGACAATATGGTACTGGCACAAAAACAGAAACATAGATCAATGGAACAGGATAGAAAGCTTAGAGATAAACCCACGCACCTATGGTCAACTAGTCTATGACAAAGGAGGCAAGGGTATACAATGGAGAAAAGACAGTCTCTTCAATAAGTGGTGCTGGGAAAACTGACCAGCTACATGTAAAAGAATGAAATTAGAATACTCCCTAACACCATACAGAAAAATGAACTCAAAATGGATTCAAGACCTAAATGTAAGACCAGACACTATAAAACTCTTAGAGGAAAACATAGGAAGAACACTCTTTGACATAAATCTCAGCAATATCTTTTTTGATCCACCTCCTAGAGTAATGGAAATAAAAACAAAATAAACAAATGGGACCTAATGAAACTTCAAACCTTTTGCACAGCAAAGGAAACCATTAACAAGAAAAAATGACAACCCTCAGAATGGGAGAAAATATTTGTGAACGAATCAACAGACAAAGGAGTAATCTCCAAAATATATAAACAGTTCATGCAGCTCAATATTAATGAAACAAACAATGCAATGCATAAATGGGCAGAAGAGCTAAATAGACATTTCTCCAAAGAAGACATACAGATGGCCAAGAAGCACATGAAAAGCTGCTCAACATCACTAATTATTAGAGATATTCAAATCAAAACTTCAATGAGGTATCACCTCACACCAGTTAGAATGGGCATCATCAGAAAATCTACAAACAAAAAATGCTGGACATGGTGTGGAGAAAAGGGAACCCTCTTGTACTGTTGGTGGGAATGTAAATTGATACAGCCAGTATGGAGAACAGTATGGAGGTTCCTTAAACAACTACAAATAGAATTAACATATAATTCAGCTATCCCACTACTGGGCATATACCCAGAGAAATCCATAATTCAAAAAGACACATGTACCCCAATGTTAATTGCAGCACTATTTACAATAGCCAGGTCATGGAAGCAACCTAAATGCCCATTGACAGATGAATGGATAAAGAAGATGTGGTATATATATACAATGGAATATTACTCAGCCATAAAAAGGAACGAAATTGGGTCATTTGTTGAGACGTGGATGGATCTAGAGACTTTCATACAGAGTGAAGTAAGTCAGAAAGAGAAAAACAAATATCAGATATTAACGCATGTATGTGGAACATAGAAAAATGGTACAGATGAACCGGTTTGCAGGGCAGAAGTTGAGACACAGTTGTAGAGAACAAACGTATGGACACCAAACGGGGTAAGCTGTGGAGGGGGGTGGGGATGGTGGTGTGATGTATTGGACGATTGAGATTGACATGTATGCACTGATGTGTATAAAATTGATGACTAATATAACCTGCTGTATAAAAAAATAAATAAAATTAAATTTAAAAATTAAAAAAAAGAAATCAATGATTTACATATATGTCAGGATTCATGTTTATGTATTATGTATAATTTATATAACACATATATAATATATATATAATACATGAACATGAATCACTGACATTTACCTTCTTAGACATGTACACAGACACACATATACGCTAATACCCAAAAGACCTTTACAAATAAACACGCTCACTTCTTGTTCTTTGTAATCAAATCCAGGGGTTGTGGTAGAGAAGAAATTGAAACTGGAATATTTGTTTTTTCTTCACCAACTTTGACCAACTCTTTTATCTCTAACTGCATGTTCTGCCTTGCCTTTCTATCTCTGTTCTCCCTACTTCGATAAGTTTAGAGAAGAGTAAGCAAAGGTAAGACAAAGGAAGATGAGATTGTCCTGGGGCAGCAGGAAGGAGGTTCTGAGTGTTCATACCCCTTTGTTCATAAGAGAGGAGATAGAATTAAAGCTGCCAAGAGGAGGAACATTACCCCTTATATTGATGAGCAGGGTAATGATGCCATGGGGGGGGGGTCACAGAGGGCCCAATAATTTTGCTGGCATAACTTTTAAGAAGGAGATGGTAAAGCTAACCATAATCAACCCTATTACCACTAATGCAAGTGTGTGAGAAGTGGGTAGCCTCAGTCTCTCAGACCTTGACGATTCATTGGTGACCAAAAGGGGACTTGATGGTTCCTGTAGGTGCATTTGCCAATAAAATCCTGGCCTCAGGACCATGTCTGCATGCTTGTTGGAGGCTGCTGGCACTCCATAAGCGTAACTGAAGACAAAGCTCTCTCTGCTTAGAGAGTTCTTTTTTGAGATTATGACAATTTTTTTTTTATTCCATTGAAAGAGAAGGAAATGTACATGTTACTGGTTATTTACAATGTGCTAGCTTTTTAACATATGTTATTCCATTTAATTCTTATAATAAGCCTAGAGGCTGGATTACATGAAGAATGCATGATGAATGTATGCTCAACAAATGGAAGTGTTATTATTATGAAATATGTATTATAATTTTCATTTTCTAATAAGGAAATTGATGCTAAGAGAGGTTAATTTACTTTTGGAGGACATATAGGAAATGGTGTACTAGTATTTGGTTTACAGGTCTGAATAATTCCAAACTTATCCTCTATTCACCACACCTTAACAGACTCCCAGTTTGTAAGAACACTTGTCATTCCAAGAGCCTCTTGTATAGGGTTCGGTTGGCTTCCTCTTTTGGAAAACAATATGGCTGTATATAACAGGAATTGTGTAAATATGTATATTCTTTAGCCTCCAATTTCAATTCTTGGGTATTTTTGGAAAGACAATGTGATCAAAGCATTTATGTATTAAGGTATTTCTCAGAGTCTTGCTTATGATTGTAAAATATCACAAGAATGAATAATGGTGTATTAAATTATATTTCATAAACATGAAAAAGTATTTTAAATCATTAAAAATAAGTATAAAGATTAAGCAGAAACATGAGAAATGTTTATTTGTCATCCAAAGTGAAAACAAAGATAAAAAACAGGATTTTTATGCTGTGATGGTGACCTTGTAAATAATGATGGTGGGTGCATGAAGACTGTGATTAACATGCAAAAGTGATGAGGTACTTTACAGTAGTATGATGATGTTTTTCTTTATATTTTCTTTTTACAAAGGTATTGCATAATGCTTTCAATAATTTTATAGTGTTTTAAGAGACTTTGTGCTGGGTTGTTAGATGACACTCATATCACAAGTGAAGTTTCTGAAATCCAATGGATTTGACGGATGGTGCCATGGTTTGGGGTCTTGGCTTAGATGACTTCTTGGGAAACTTCTGCAGTGAGGGTTTATACCTTCTGATCTCCAAGCTCAAGTCTCTGCTGGGGCTTTAGACACCAGGTAATTAGAGAAACACCTTGAACCAAAAAAACTATACTTCCATACACATTGGTTCACTTACTGATTCTCTAGGAAACAGAGGCACAAGGCATAATTCCTGCTGTGGGGATTTAAATTTATTTTTGCAGAGAAAAATTAAAAATTCTAGCAAGGATGACCATATGCTTTACTTCCCAACCTGGGATACTTTTTTTCCCCTTCTCTAAAAACAACTTTATTGAGGTATAGTTTACATACCATGAACTTTACTCATTTTAACAATACAATTTTACAATTTCACTCATATTGCGATTCAAAGATTTTTGTAAAATTTACAGACCTGTCACCATAAATCAATTTTAGAACATTTTCATCATCCTAGAAAGATCTCTCAGGGAACTTTCCTGATGGTCCAGTGGGTAAGACTCCACGCTTCCACTGCAGCGGGTGTGGGTTTGATCCCTGGTCAGGGAACTGGGATCCCACATCCTGCGCAGTGTGGCCAAAAAAAAAAAAAAAAAATCCCTCAAACAACCCATTTGCAGTCACTCCCCATTCCTGCTCAGCCCCAGGCAACACTAATCTGCTTTCTGTGTCTACAAATTTGTTTCTTCAGGATACTCATATGCATGGAATTGTAGTATTCATGTTGTAAATGTATCAGTACTGGGACATTTTTGAGTGAATAATAGTACAACCCTATAGAGTCCACAGAAACATGGGATGGATGGTCATCCTATTTAGAGTAGGCCAGAGCCCATGAACCATTTCACCTAGGCATAGGACATTACAATTTAAATGATGTACCATGAGCGTCAGTACCTTGAACATCAAGACAACTTATGGTTTCTAACATTCAATAATTTCTCATCTGAGAGTTTGAGATGGGCTTTTGAGGTAAATTGTTGAACAAAGCCCTAGAAAATATGCACTTTTCCATCTGTCAGTATGTTATATACAAAATTACTGCCTTGCTATGGTGAACTTGAGACTAATTCATTTTGCCTATCAAGAAACAGCTATTGCTGTGTAACCCAGTAAAGAAACTAAATACCAAATATTTCAAGACTATATATTTTCTCCAGTCTATCTAGTGAAAGGAATAAAACTAGCATTCTTTTCACTTTGAGCAAAGAATCCTGTGGTAATCTGCAACTCTGCTCTCATCTTTGGTGAAAAGCGTCCTCCTACCTCTAATCTGGATTGATTTGGATTTAAGAAGAGAAGACTTTTCTAATTTTGTATGTTTAGGGTATTGATCCCTCTATTATTCTAGTGAATAGCTCACTTTAGACTTATCTGAATGTGGAATCAGTATGTTGTTTTCTTTCCAGAGATTACCATTGATTAAAAGATGATTCAAATTATAATAATCTAAAAGATCTAGATGAACAAGTTGTAGGGAAACATGAACAAATCAAATTGACATAAAAAGAGGTAGAAAACTTAAAACAGACCAATAACCTTGGAAGATGTTGAAAGTGCTATTAAAAATTACCCCCAAAGCTACCAGGCCCAGACAGTCCTCAAACATTTAAGAAAGAATTAAGAACTTCCAGAGCCTAAAAAAATCTTTTCAATTTATTTACATTTCAACTAAACCTGATAGAGATAAAGAATAAGCATATATGTATTGAGCATCTATTATTTCCCAGGATTCTGCTAGGCCCTGGGGATCAGAAGCAAATAAAGTATATAAATTTCTTTTCTTCATGGCTTTTCTAATCCATCAGAATAAATCATATACCTATATGGGAAAACTCAACATTATAAATTTGTCATTTTTCACATAGTAATTTCTAAATGTATCACAATGTAAAAATCCCAGAGCTGTGTGTGTGTGTGTGTGTGTGTGTGTGTGTTTTAATTGGATAAACTGATTATCAGGTTAATCAAGAAAAATACACTAGTGAAAGTGGTCAAGGAAATATTTCTTTAAAAATTTGGAATAAGGCTTCCAAATTGCCTTTCAGTGATTCTTGCCTCCTTGTGTTCATGCCCTTGTATCATCCCCTCCCACACTGATAAGACTGGCCTGTGTAACCAATAAGGACACTGTGGATACGTTGATGTGGGACTTCCGTCATGCTCTTTCTTGGTTCATTTACCCTGGGAGTATCAGCTGATATTCCCCCAGGCCCACAGGGAGGTACAGAGACCTCCTGCCAACAGCCAGCACCAGCTTGCCAGCCATGTGAGTGAGTCATTTTAGGAAGGGATCCTTCAGACGCAGTCAAGCCTTCAGTAACTGCTCCAGTCAACATCTTGACTGCAACCTGCAGTCCTCATCAGAGAACCCAATCCAGAACCACTCAGCCAAAGCTGCTCCTGAATTATAGACTCTATATGAAATAATACATATTTCTTATTGTTTTAAGTGGCTAAGTTTGGAGATAATTTGTTATACAGCAATAGATAACGAATAGAGTCAGGAATAGCTTGGTTGTTGATATTTGTCCATGAGACTGCCCAACACCAAAACTGTTGAAGAAGAGACATCCATTTATTCAACCAACTTGTATCAAGTGCCTAGTCTGTGTCAACTTCCAGGGATCCAAAGATGAACTCGAGAAGACTTAAAGGAGGCTAGATACACTGAAGAAATTCTTGGCTCAACCTGAGGACCTGCTTTAAGGCCAAGGCTGGCAGCTGCCCCTCCACCTGTGCCAACTCTTAACTGCCCGGTTGGCTTAGGGCCAGGTTTGAGAGATATGGCTGCTGGCAGTGGCAAATCTATGGCCTTGGGGCATCAGGTGAGATAAAACAAGCCCTGACCTCTGTAACTCCTGCCCGCCTTGTAGCACTGACTACTCTCCCAGGAACACCTCTCCTTCCTTCCCCCACACCTCTAAACCTCATCTGTTTTTCCTAAGGAGTCAAGCTCTAGCAAAAATAAGACACAATGTTCCTTGTACCCTAATACCCCCATCCCTCCAAGAATGAGGAGGAGGAGGCGGAGATACAAGGTCGATGTTTCTCTGGCAGCAGCTGCTTTCTTTCCATCTCTCCCCTGGGCTGGAATAAGAGGGGAGAGCTGGCAGCTGCAGCATCCTATGTCTGCCCCTGTCCTTTCCCTCCAGAACTATGACAGTAAAATCACTAGGGGACAAGGGGGAGAAGATGAGCAGGGCTAACCCTTCCCTGAACCAGGTTCCTTCCAGGATCCTTGCCACTGGCCTTAAATGGTCCTATAGGAGGAAAATTACATGCCTTAAATGAATACTCAATATCGCAAATAACCGCCCCCTGCAATGTGTTTTCCTGGTTCTGGGCCCTTACCTTGGGACTCTCACTCCAGCATTGTGCCCTTCATTCCTTCCCTGGGCTTCCACATCCCCAGGGAGACTTGGCCTCAGTACTAAGCTAAGGCTTCCATTTGTAAGCAGTTCTTTCAAAGTAGCCAGGCCTGGGCTAGTGAGGGAACTCTCCTGGGATTCTCTTCCCCTTAGATTCTCATGAATCTGGGATGAAATGGGATGGGTGGAGATATGAATGTGACAGCCTCGGGCATCTGTGATCATAATGTGGCAGCTGTGCTGTTATCAGAATGATAAAAGGGGTCTCCTCTTTATATAAGGACTGCGCCAAGAGGCTGCCCAAGGTGGCCAGTGTGTAGGCATGGTGGGGAGGATGCTGCTCTGGGCTTGTGAGTCTCCTACTCTTTTTGCCCTTCTTCCTTCCCACAGGTCATGGGGTGTCCCTGGGAATGGGGAGGAGGGCAGGCTTCTGATTCAGTGAGGCTTCTACATGCCGCCCTCCCCCTCCCCCACCCCAATGCCTTGGGCTCTGAAAGGCCACTGATAAATCCAAAGGCCTTTGGGCCCTTGACATCCTGGAAGTCTCCTGGGTAGCAGCAGGTCCTAACTGGGAAACCCATTTGAGGACTCCTTGTTTTTGTATTTTGTTTCTTTGTTTGTTTCAGGCTTGGCTCTTCTGCTGCAGGTACAGCTAGGTAAGGAGTAACACAGCTTCCTGTCCACACTCCAGTTTTCCTGATCATTACTCATTTTTCCCTCCTTCCTTCCAACTCTGCATTTCCTTCTCCTTTCGTGACGTCAGGACTAGAACCCCAGTGTGGGTTGGGGCGCAGGCTGCTGTGGTCCCAGCAGCGGTCAGCATCCCAGACTGATCCTGATCCACTGCCTCCTTAGGCTCCAACAATGGCTGCCCTTGCCCTGTTGAGATGCCTTCTGGGTCCAAGCCAGCTACATCCCTCACAACTACACGGTCCGCTGGGCCATAGCAGCCCTGGCCCTACTGCGGAGCTGCACTGCAGAGAAAGAGTAGCCAGAGTGGGTGCTCTACTGAGGCTGGGGCACGCACTGGGGCAGTGGTGGGAAACCGGTCTGAGTCCCAGGCAGTTTCAATCTGCTTCCTCCACCTTGTTTTGAGGATTAGCAAGTGTGTGTACACTCTTCAAGAGTGGAGTCTAGGCTTCTTATAGCTCCTTGCCAGTCCCACTAGTTTTCAAAGCACCTAAGGGGACTTATCCTCCTGGTGTTGGACCCCAGGGCTGGGACGTCCAATATGTAGCCCGCCAGGGAGGATGTCTGAGCCCACATAATCCTCCTCCTCTTCTGTGTCCCCTCCCAGGGGTGCAGGTCCTGACCTGATCACTTCTCTTCCCTTCCTACCCGATTACATGTGGATCTTTATTACAGCTTTGGTTGTATAAAAGTCATTCTGCCAGTCTCCAGTTTGTTTTCAGTGAGAATTGCTCCACATGTAGTTGTGTTTTTGATATGTTCATGGTGGGAGGTGAGCTCCACGTCCTCTCACTCCGTCATATTGATCTCCCCTCTGAGGGTGTATAAACATGTATTTATAGACTATAAAACTGCTGACTATGGCAGAGGATCTAAATTTTCTAGATATTAAGACACCTTAATAAAAAACAGGATTTTTATGCTGTGATGGTGACCTTGTAAATAATGATGGTGGGTGCATGAAGACTGTGATTCAGAAAATATTTAATAGCATATTCTTTGTGGTGTCAGAAGTGCCTCATTAAATGTATTCACAGATTGTAAATCACATCTTAATTTGGGAGCAGTAAATATAAAAAACAAACATCATAGAATCAAAGAAATATAGTTATTTAAACCACTGCCCTTGAAAGATCTCACTACAAAAGAAAATGTACATGTACCTTTGATCTTATGAATAAGTAGAAAAATACTATTCAATGGGTATACCAAAGAAAAAAAAGTTTAAATTAAAAATCCATTAATTAACATTAACATTTTTGAGTTCATCTTAACTGTAAAAATACAACAGGGGTTATTATAAAATGCAAATTAAAAATTAATATTAGAATGGTGTGGGGAGGATTCCTGGATCTGTGATGTTAATACAGATAAACTCTCTGCCTAGATTCACCACCATGGTCTCCACAGCTGTCAAAAGCAAAATCTTCATCTGTCCTGTCATTGACTTCCTTTGTCAACATGGATTTGATGACATTGACTTGGATATAGAATATCCAGGGATATAGAATATCCCAGGGAATATCCCTCCCACCTGAGGACAAACAGTGATTTACCATCTTGATTAAGGTGGGAATGAAGCACTAGCTCTGTGTCCTCTTGTAGGGAGGCTGGTACCTTAGTAGATTTTCTGTAAGAGTTGCATTTCCTGGGGATAGCAAAGGATGCTGCCCTCGGAAGTACACTAGTGAAGGTGTTTGTGGTTTGCAGGCAACAGAAACAGACTAGCTAACTCAAGCCAAAAGAGGATTTATTGAAAGGATACTGGTATCTGAAGGAACCCAAGGAGGACATTCTTGAGTTGAGGAGGTGGAACCATTTGTTATATCATTTGTTCAGTAAGTATTTATTAAGCATCTACTGTGATCCAGACATTGTGCTTTTCACTAGAGATAGAGCAGTGAACAAGACAAGCATGATCCCTGCTCTTGTGGGGTTACAGCATAGTGGAGGATACAGAGGGGGAAAAAAAAAAGAAAAGAAAGAAAAATAAAATGAAAAAAGAAAAAATCAAATAATTGCAAATCGTGATAATAGCAGTGATAGCAGCAAATAGGATGGTCGGGACAGGGGGCCTTCCCAGAGGAAGTGATATTTAAGCTGCAATATGAAGAGTTAAAAGGAGCCAGGCATACAAAAGATAGGAAGAAGAATTTTCTAAGGAAGTGGTAACAGCATTAGCAAAGCACTGAAGGCAGGAAAGAGGCATGGCTATTAAAAATTGAGAGACTAGAGCTTTAAAAGGGAGAGTGAAGTCACAGCAGGCAAGATAGCTCCTAGACTCTCTGCCAGGAGTTCCTGGGCTTTTTCTTTAGAATTGTCATAAAGTGTGACTTGGATTCAAGGACTGTTAGTGTCCTTGTACCTCTTTGGTCCAAGTTACACCTTGCCAGAACCTATCCCTATATTTCAGGGGTTATTTCCAGAAATAAGGGAATAGCTACAAGCTGGAAAGCAGCCCCAAATGTACATACTATTGGACAGAGATAATGAAGACAACCGCAAAAATTCACCCTTTGTTCTCTCCAGGAAATGCTACGGGCTTTTGAAGAAGAAGCTAAGGAAACAGGATACCCAAGACTACTGATCACAGCAGCTGTATCTGCTGGCAAAGGGACCATTGACACAGGATATGAAATTGCAGAGGTTGGGAAGTGAGTGTGATGAACTTCCCAGGGCCCCCAAATCCTAGAGCAGAGATTTGTGAACTTTTTGGTGGAGAGCATCCCAAGTAGTTATGTAAACATAATGTTGAGAAAGCTGGTACCTTCAATTGCCAAAGAAGTTTGGGGAATTAATGGCTTCGGGATAAAGAGCTGACTCCTTTAAATTGCCACTATGATGGGTGTTGGGGAAAAGAGGAACAAGATTCAAGACCTTGGCAAATCCTTATGTGTAATAGAAATTACCATTAGCAATTCCTTTTGGAAAAGGTTGTAAAATCAGGAGAACTATTATTGACAAAGCTACTCATTTGTGCTTACCATGGCCCTGGAGATGTGTATTTCTAAAACACACTCTTCTAACAACATATCTTTCCCTCTTCTCTGGGTTTGCCCTTAATCTTTCAAGGAAGTAAAGGAGACTTTCTGTCTAGTCCTATGGGAGTCACAGAAGATAATCTGCTCCCTGGAGACACCAAGGAAGCCACATTAGTGGGGCCATATGGACATCTACTTGACATCATGAATTTCCACAGCTACCATTTCTTGCTCTTAAATTGTCTATAAGAAAATGCTCCCAGGATCTTGATGGCTCAAAATCTCTTGTTCCAGGCTCCTTGATCCCATCAGTGTGATGACCTATGACTTCCATGTTGTCTGGGGCACATATACAGGACACAACATTTTCCTGCATGTAGGAAGCAAGGATGGAGGTGACATGTGTTATTGCAACTGTGTAAGAAAGAAAAGACTCAAATCATATGCAGAAGGGAGATGGGGAAGGGATTGGGAGTCTTGGTTGTTGGAAAACAGGGTTTCTCTTTGGGGGACAATTAGCTAGACTTTGTTGATCATATGGAACAAACACTGGTGAGGAATAATGTCTGTGTCGCCTTCTGCAGGAATATGCCATGAAGCCCTGGAGAGACAGTGGGGTCCCTTCGGAGAAGCTCATCATGGGTTTCCCCACCTATGGGAGGACTTTCCGGCTCAGCACTTCTGACACCTCAGTCTGTGCCCAGTCTCTGGAGCAGGGTCATCTGGTCCTTACACAGGTGAGGCTGGCTTCTGGGCTTACTGTGAGGTAACTAACACAGCTAATTCAGGCTAAAATGCCCTGGGGAAAATTCTTCCACTCTCCAAGTCATCTTGCTACCCTTCTGCTCTTGAGATCCTATATCCATCCCAGCTTTCACAGATCTGACAGCTCTGAGCATAGCAGCCTGTGGAAAGGCAGGTTGATGGCTGTAATACTTTTCACTTAAAAAAATCAATCTGAATTTCCTTTTTGGGTTTTGAAGTGTATAGCACCATCTTTGCCACAGCCCAAAGCAATACTGAATTTTAGTACGCCCGCGTAAATAGGTGGAGAAGGATTTCAACAGACTAGCCTGGGGATGGCAAATATTTTGATCTCCCTGCCAATCTGAATTGATTGATTTTACTCAAATTCTATGCTGAAAATCCAGGGAATGATTAGCAGTGTTTGCCAAAGACTAGAGTGTTTGTGGAAGAATGATCTCAGCACATATGGTCATGCTTACCATTTCTCAACCTCTGGGTACAGAATTAGAATTTCACTTGTTCATAGCCTGTTTTCATAGAAATTTGTGTTCATTTTATGAAACAAAATCACTTTTGAGAGAAATATGTGAAATTAATGGTGATATTTCATAACGTCCCCTTTTCTATCCCCCTCCCATTTCTTACTATTTTTCTCCCATTTAAGTCCTTTTTCTTCCAATATATGACATAATCTGTGACGTGTTCAATGTTGCCTTCTTCATTCCCCGCATAGATCTGCATATTCCTAAATAAAGCCACAAATGCCTGGACTGAAGACCAAAAAGTCCTATATGCTTATAAAAACACTGAATGGTTTGGTTATGACAATATTGAGAGCTATGGATATAACGCATGAACAGTGTAAAAAAATTACAATTCTAGCTTTGAATCTTAAGCTCATCAGGAGCCCATTTCACTAAGATCTATGGTTTCAAAGTTTTAAATATGCACAAAGTGGAGTAGACACCAGGCAATGTCTAGATAAGTACTTCGAATGTGGCTCCTATGAGGTCTGACCTTGACACACCTACAGTAACTTGTGAGCCTTCAGGGCATCATTACAACTGGGAGTGGAGGACAGATATAATCCACTAGCCTCCCTGGGGAGTCCTTCTCATACTTCAGCCAGGCCCAAGGAGCCAGTAGATGAGTTTATTTTGATTCCTGCTGTATCCCCAGTGCTTGCCACTACCTGATCCATGGTAGGAACTCAATATGATGATGACTGACAGACTAAATAGATGATGTAATGGTAAAGGAGGATTTTTAATTTATATATTTATTTATTTATTTGGCTGCATGTGGTCTTAGTGGTGGCAGGCAGGCTCCTTAGTTGCAGCTCCAGGGCTCCTTAGTTGAAGCTCACCGGCTCCTTAGTTGGAGCACATGGGCTCCTTAGTTGCAGCTTGCCGGCTCCCTAGTTGCAGCACGTGGGCTCCTCAGTTGTGGCAGGCAAACTCTTAGTTGCGGCATGTATGTGGGATCTAGTTCCCTGACCAGAGATCGAACCCAGGCCCCCTGCGTTGGGAGTGCAGAGTCCTATCCACTGTGCCACCAGGGAAGTCCCTGAAAGGGGCGATTTTTGACTCTGTGAGTTTTACACGAATATGGGAAAGGCAATCAAATCAGGACATTCCCACTCCATGCCAGGGAACTCAGACACTTGGAAGAGCTCCTTTTCAGTTATTGTATTCTTCAACTCTGTTTGGTTGTTCTTTATATTTTCTAACTCTTTGTTAGAAACTTCTTGTAACTTCTCACTCTGTGCATCCATTCTTTTCTCAAGTTCTTGGATCATCTTTACAATCATTACTTTGAACTCTTTCTCAGGTAGATTGGCTCTCTCCACTTCACTTTGCTGTTCTTCTGGGGTTTTATCTTGTTCTTTCATCTGAAAATATTCCTCTGCTATCTCATTTTGTCTAAACTTCTATTTGTATTTTTATGTATGTGGAAGGTTAGTTATATTTCTCAGCCTTGGAGAAGTGGCCCTCTGTAGGGGATGTCTTATGTATCCCAGGAGTACACTCCCCTCTCATCTCCCAAGGACCAGGGACCAGCTGGTCCCAGGGTGGGTTCTGAACTGTGTTTGAAGACTCAGTTCCACAGGCTGCAGGACTGTAGTTTCCTTGTTTCTGGTGTCTGCCCCCTGGTGGGTGAGGCTGGTCTAGAGGGTTGTGCAGGCTTCCTGGTGGGAGGGGTCAGTACCTGCCCACTGGTGGGTGGAGCTGGGAGTCTTGGCCCTCCGGTGGGTAAGGCCATGTCAAGGGGCATTTCTAGAGGTCGCTGTGGGCTCAAGAAGTCTTTTGACAGCCTGTCTGCTGATGGGTGGGGCTGTATCCCCATCCAGTTTGTTGTTTGGCCTGAGGCGTCCCAGCACTGGAGCCTAGAGGCTGTTGGATGGGGCCAGGTCTTGGTGCTAATGACCCAAGCAAGATGTCAGCCTCCAGCAAGAGTTCATGCAGATGAACACTCCCCAATACTTTCACCAGCACGGTCTCTGTCCCCAGGATGAGCTGCCCTCGCCCCCCCCAGGAGAACCTCAAATACCAGCAGGTAGGTCATGCCCAGGCTCCTATGAAGTTACTGCCTTTGCTCTGAGACCTGGTGTGTGTGAGATTTTGTGTGCACCCTTTAAGTGAGGTCTCTGTTTCCCCCAGTCCTGTGGAGCTCCTGCAATTAAGTCCCACTGGCCTTCAAAGCCAGATGCTCTGGGGGCTCTTCTTGATGCCGGACCTGCAGGCTGGGAGCCTGATGTGTGGTTCAGAACTCTTACACCTGTGGAAAAACTTCTGTGATATTATTCTTCAGTTTGTGGGTCACCCACCCAGGGTGTATGGGATTTGATTATAATATGAGTGTGCCCCTCCTACTGTCTTGTTGTGGTTACTTCTTTATGTCTTTGGATGTAGAATATTTTTTGGTAGTTTCCAGTCTTTTTTTATCGATGGTTGTTCAGCAGTTAGTCGTGGTTTTGGTGTGCTTATGAGAAGAGGTGAGCTCAAGGTCCTTCTACTCTGCCATCTTGTCCAGGAATTGGAAGAGCTCCTAAAACATTATTTATTCTGCCTTAAGAATCCTCTACATACAGCAAGCCCAAATACAAGGCCAAGCAAGCCATCCAAATCCGTGATATGTGTAGACCAACAGTCTCCTATCACCAGGACTAGTGGTAGAAAACATAAAACTCGTGCCTGGGAATTAGAGCTAAAGGGCAGGGACCCACAAGTATTTCAGTAAAGTAAAGCCACCCCCCTGAGCACTCAGTAGAAACCCCCCTGACCCATCTACATGTATATACAACAAACCAGCACATGGAGAGAGAGATCTCTGAACTAATCTTTATGCTGTTATATAGTAGTTATGAGCCCCTTGCCCCTCCCTGTGCCCCATGCTGGCAGACAGGCAGGCCAGAGCAATGCAGAAGGACAAAAGCAGCTCTGTCCTCAATCCTGGAGAGTCTGTGGTCAGGAGGAACACGTGAAGGTAGTCACAGCTTTTCAGTTGTAATACAGGCTTAGGTAGGCCACAAGGTTCCGATGCTTTCTAAAGTCTTTGTCTGTGGGCAGCTGCAATGGAAGAATGCTGTCTAGGTTAATATTAGAATGAGAACCCTCTGCCTCTGGTCTTCTTGGCTGTGCAAAATAGAACTGTATGTTAAGAGCTGTTGTGGCCTAGCTGAATCCCAACCCATAGGATCCTAGCCTTAGTGAGTCTCTCAACATTGCTATGTACATCTACTCTTTGTCATCTTACTCTAGGATATATCATAGGAATTATTTTCTCTTGATAACTACCCAAGTATAGCTGGTAAATTTCTTGAAAACAAAGATTATGTGTTTAGTTCTTGAATGTTACCCAACGGCCCTATCACAATTATGTTAATTCATTTGGCATTTAATAAATACTTGTAGAATTAATCCAAAGTTCCACTAGGGGAAAAAAGGGCACTTCTGGAATTATGATAGCTGACACGGATTGAGTATTTATTATGTTACAAGTACGGTGCTAAACACTTTTCTACGACCTCTCAATCTTCACAACTTTATCAGATTGAGTCTATTATTACATCCATTTTAAAGACAAGCAAACCGAGACTTAGAAAAGTTAGAGGACACACAGCAAGCAAATATAAAAGTTAGAAGACACACAGCAAGCAAATATGCAATTCGTATTTGAACCCACTCAGTCTGTTCCTGGTATCCATGTTCTTGCCAGAATGATCTACAGTCGTTTGTAGATCAAGTATTGTAATGGAAAGAGCAGTGGCTTAGGAGTCACAGCTACAAGCTGCTTAATCCATCTGAGCTTCAGTTTACTCCTCAATCATAGAGGAGAATTATCTTGGACTACCATAAAAGATTGTTTGATGTTTAAGTAAGAAAATGTGACTTTTGTTCAGCACACACACCTTTAAAAGTCAAGTGAAATTGTGCAACTCTCCAAAAAGATCCCCAT
This sequence comes from Aethalodelphis obliquidens, assembly GCF_003676395.1. NCBI lineage: Eukaryota > Metazoa > Chordata > Mammalia > Artiodactyla > Delphinidae > Aethalodelphis > Aethalodelphis obliquidens. The sequence goes on along the minus strand of NW_020838234.1, from coordinate 2,539 downwards.
ATCCATATACACACAAAATTGTGCAAGTAATTTCAGGGGAACAAGGACTTCTTGAAGCTTATTCACGGACTCCTGGTTAAGAATCACTGATACATGTGGAAGTATTAAATACAGGGCTCCACAGACGTCCAATCTTATTACCTCAGCTTTCAGGGTTCTTTTCTGTAGACATGGAATCTGGGCCCAGTCTGGAGATCCAAATTTCATTGGCCAGGTGACTTTTTTGGGTGCCTTTATCTCTGGGTTATATGTGTCAGGGCTAGACATAAAAATATAAAATATTATGTTGAATGAGTTAGTGACCATATACAAACCTCATCAGTACCACATGTGCACCTGAGCTAGTCCTCACTCCTTTGGAAAAGGCAACAGACTGATTAGATCTTAATGTCAGGCAAGCATAGTATTCCTTTGCCTGTTAATGTATTTCTAAATAGGTGTTAGTGTTCAAGATTTCTAGTCTTGACATGCAGTGAGGGTAAAAATCGACTCTAGTTTAAAATATTTCTGAACCTCAGTATTCTTAGCTGAGAGACCAAAAGATCCCAGAAATGGTGGAGGATAAAAGAGATCTTCCACAGTGATGCTTAAGTTCTGCCCATGATGTGAAATTTCCTGACAATGGGATATTTTGTATTGCCTTTGTTCATAACACTTTGTCTTTTGGTGTAGACTCTTTGCTGTGGAAATAACACATAGAGTGGTCATGGGAATCAAGATTTAACACTTCTACTCCTTTACTGAAACCTTGAGAGAGTTATACTCACTCTCTGATCCTTGGAATGCTCACCAGTAAAAGAAAGACCTTGACCCTGTGCCCTACAATTCCGCATACTCTGAATGGCTTCCTAAAGCACTTAGAACGCATTCCTTGGTCTACTAGGCCTATATACTCTAGCCCCTCCTCCTCCTCTGTTCTCATTTCCTCCTTGCCCACTACACTGTAGCCATACTAGCCTTTTTTCTTTTTTCCTCACACCAAATTCTTCCCAATTTACAGCCTTTGTACTTGCAGCTCCTCCTGCCTGGGAAGCTCTAGGCCTAGGTCTTCACAGGGCCATTTTAGTCTTATCACTGTGATTTCAGATCAGGTGTCATTTCCATAGAAAGACCTATCTTGACAGTCCTTGCCAAAATAGATTCCAGCCATCACTCCATATCATATCATCTTGTTTGGTTTTATTAAGCACATCACTAGGTCACTATACTTCCTGGTGTGCTCATGACAGCCCTAGCTTATGGCTACAGTCTTGGTATAATTATTAATAAGATCCTCTTTCACTCTCGGAAGTGACACACTAGCTAATGAATTATATGGTCGCTCTCCTTATTACCACTGATATTTTCTTGTTTATTTGCTTCTTACCTGTCTGGACTCTAGAGTGTAAGCTCCAAGAAATCAGGAACCTTGCATGGTGGGTTTAGTGCAAAATCTTCAGAGCCTACAAAACTGCTTGGCCATTTATAAATATTTATTGAATGAATCACTATCCTCTATAATAATTTTGTAATTCTAGAGATCTGGAAGACAAGAGGTTGAATCTTTAAAGATAGATAGTTCCTTATTTAGAGGGCATAGTTGGGATGTAACCCCTTTTTGTACTTCCTTTCCTATTGCTCTTTGTTGAAGTGCACCAGAAAGAGGGGCACTTACCCAGGATAACAAGTGTCCTTAGAGTATGTCCTAAATCGAGGCAACAAGGCATTAAATGGAGCAAAATTTTGTTTGTGTGTTTGCTCCTGAGGACCGACTGTTTGGTACATGCCTGGGTAAGGTGTCATATCCTATTTCCAAGAAAAAGATCAATAGTTTAGAGGGTAATATATATACATGTAAAGGCTTCTAAGTAGAAAAAACAACATCATCCTCTCCCTGTTCATGTTATCAGCTATGATTGAACCACCTCAAGCTATAGAAACAGACCTACAATAAGTAGAAAACCAAGATAATGGTATGGTTCAGCTACCTAAAGGTACCTAATGCTTAGGTTGTAGAAATAAACCTATGGTGGGTAGAGAGCCAAGGTAACTATTGCAGCTACTACCCCCACCATCCCACCATCCCACTCAGAGATTCTTTTAGAGCCAGTATCCCTCTCGAGCTTAATTGTCAAGAAAATGTCCGACAAGAGGTTAGGAGCCTATACTGAAGACTTGAAGTCCAATCACACAAAAGGGTGAAGAAGTTCGATTTTATTTTTAACTGACAAGATAATATGATGCATATAAACAAAGCTTCTGGTACTTTAACATCAGGTATCTCAGGACTGAAGCCCTGCCTTGGTACCATTCCTTCTGAGAATTATTTTCCACTCTCCCAGGACACTCACACATACACATTTGCAATGTTAATATCTAAGCTTTTCATATAGGCTTCTTAGTAGCTTTCTTCTAAATGACATTTTTTCTTGAATTTCAGGGCATGTCCTTTAGGTAACCTCTAGCTTTGCTCCCCAATGCAAATACATGCAGCATCATGGATCACACTAAACTCTAAGTACATTCAGCCATTTCTAACCTTGCTGATTGGCTTAAACCT